>NW_027194215.1:0-59436 GCF_032444005.1 Ranitomeya imitator
AAAATTTTTGGTGGTTTCTTGTTCAGTCCATAGGCCTACATCATGTGGCAAACCGGTGAGCATGTGGCTCTATTAGTATAGGAGATACCTGAAAACATATCACACTTTTCATCATAGTGCTTTTACCAATGCATAAAATGCATGGAGAAGTCATTTCGAATGACTGGTCCTCAGTGTTGTGAGAACGATGACTGGTTAAAATTTTTGGTGGTTTCTTGTTCAGTCCATAGGCCTACATCATGTGGCAAACCGGTGAGCATGTGGCTCTATTAGTATAGGAGATACCTGAAAACATATCACACTTTTCATCATAGTGCTTTTACCAATGCATAAAATGCATGGAGAAGTCATTTCGAATGACTGGTCCTCAGTGTTGTGAGAACGATGACTGGTTAAAATTTTTGGTGGTTTCTTGTTCAGTCCATAGGCCTACATCATGTGGCAAACCGGTGAGCATGTGGCTCTATTAGTATAGGAGATACCTGAAAACATATCACACTTTTCATCATAGTGCTTTTACCAATGCATAAAATGCATGGAGAAGTCATTTCGAATGACTGGTCCTCAGTGTTGTGAGAACGATGACTGGTTAAAATTTTTGGTGGTTTCTTGTTCAGTCCATAGGCCTACATCATGTGGCAAACCGGTGAGCATGTGGCTCTATTAGTATAGGAGATACCTGAAAACATATCACACTTTTCATCATAGTGCTTTTACCAATGCATAAAATGCATGGAGAAGTCATTTCGAATGACTGGTCCTCAGTGTTGTGAGAACGATGACTGGTTAAAATTTTTGGTGGTTTCTTGTTCAGTCCATAGGCCTACATCATGTGGCAAACCGGTGAGCATGTGGCTCTATTAGTATAGGAGATACCTGAAAACATATCACACTTTTCATCATAGTGCTTTTACCAATGCATAAAATGCATGGAGAAGTCATTTCGAATGACTGGTCCTCAGTGTTGTGAGAACGATGACTGGTTAAAATTTTTGGTGGTTTCTTGTTCAGTCCATAGGCCTACATCATGTGGCAAACCGGTGAGCATGTGGCTCTATTAGTATAGGAGATACCTGAAAACATATCACACTTTTCATCATAGTGCTTTTACCAATGCATAAAATGCATGGAGAAGTCATTTCGAATGACTGGTCCTCAGTGTTGTGAGAACGATGACTGGTTAAAATTTTTGGTGGTTTCTTGTTCAGTCCATAGGCCTACATCATGTGGCAAACCGGTGAGCATGTGGCTCTATTAGTATAGGAGATACCTGAAAACATATCACACTTTTCATCATAGTGCTTTTACCAATGCATAAAATGCATGGAGAAGTCATTTCGAATGACTGGTCCTCAGTGTTGTGAGAACGATGACTGGTTAAAATTTTTGGTGGTTTCTTGTTCAGTCCATAGGCCTACATCATGTGGCAAACCGGTGAGCATGTGGCTCTATTAGTATAGGAGATACCTGAAAACATATCACACTTTTCATCATAGTGCTTTTACCAATGCATAAAATGCATGGAGAAGTCATTTCGAATGACTGGTCCTCAGTGTTGTGAGAACGATGACTGGTTAAAATTTTTGGTGGTTTCTTGTTCAGTCCATAGGCCTACATCATGTGGCAAACCGGTGAGCATGTGGCTCTATTAGTATAGGAGATACCTGAAAACATATCACACTTTTCATCATAGTGCTTTTACCAATGCATAAAATGCATGGAGAAGTCATTTCGAATGACTGGTCCTCAGTGTTGTGAGAACGATGACTGGTTAAAATTTTTGGTGGTTTCTTGTTCAGTCCATAGGCCTACATCATGTGGCAAACCGGTGAGCATGTGGCTCTATTAGTATAGGAGATACCTGAAAACATATCACACTTTTCATCATAGTGCTTTTACCAATGCATAAAATGCATGGAGAAGTCATTTCGAATGACTGGTCCTCAGTGTTGTGAGAACGATGACTGGTTAAAATTTTTGGTGGTTTCTTGTTCAGTCCATAGGCCTACATCATGTGGCAAACCGGTGAGCATGTGGCTCTATTAGTATAGGAGATACCTGAAAACATATCACACTTTTCATCATAGTGCTTTTACCAATGCATAAAATGCATGGAGAAGTCATTTCGAATGACTGGTCCTCAGTGTTGTGAGAACGATGACTGGTTAAAATTTTTGGTGGTTTCTTGTTCAGTCCATAGGCCTACATCATGTGGCAAACCGGTGAGCATGTGGCTCTATTAGTATAGGAGATACCTGAAAACATATCACACTTTTCATCATAGTGCTTTTACCAATGCATAAAATGCATGGAGAAGTCATTTCGAATGACTGGTCCTCAGTGTTGTGAGAACGATGACTGGTTAAAATTTTTGGTGGTTTCTTGTTCAGTCCATAGGCCTACATCATGTGGCAAACCGGTGAGCATGTGGCTCTATTAGTATAGGAGATACCTGAAAACATATCACACTTTTCATCATAGTGCTTTTACCAATGCATAAAATGCATGGAGAAGTCATTTCGAATGACTGGTCCTCAGTGTTGTGAGAACGATGACTGGTTAAAATTTTTGGTGGTTTCTTGTTCAGTCCATAGGCCTACATCATGTGGCAAACCGGTGAGCATGTGGCTCTATTAGTATAGGAGATACCTGAAAACATATCACACTTTTCATCATAGTGCTTTTACCAATGCATAAAATGCATGGAGAAGTCATTTCGAATGACTGGTCCTCAGTGTTGTGAGAACGATGACTGGTTAAAATTTTTGGTGGTTTCTTGTTCAGTCCATAGGCCTACATCATGTGGCAAACCGGTGAGCATGTGGCTCTATTAGTATAGGAGATACCTGAAAACATATCACACTTTTCATCATAGTGCTTTTACCAATGCATAAAATGCATGGAGAAGTCATTTCGAATGACTGGTCCTCAGTGTTGTGAGAACGATGACTGGTTAAAATTTTTGGTGGTTTCTTGTTCAGTCCATAGGCCTACATCATGTGGCAAACCGGTGAGCATGTGGCTCTATTAGTATAGGAGATACCTGAAAACATATCACACTTTTCATCATAGTGCTTTTACCAATGCATAAAATGCATGGAGAAGTCATTTCGAATGACTGGTCCTCAGTGTTGTGAGAACGATGACTGGTTAAAATTTTTGGTGGTTTCTTGTTCAGTCCATAGGCCTACATCATGTGGCAAACCGGTGAGCATGTGGCTCTATTAGTATAGGAGATACCTGAAAACATATCACACTTTTCATCATAGTGCTTTTACCAATGCATAAAATGCATGGAGAAGTCATTTCGAATGACTGGTCCTCAGTGTTGTGAGAACGATGACTGGTTAAAATTTTTGGTGGTTTCTTGTTCAGTCCATAGGCCTACATCATGTGGCAAACCGGTGAGCATGTGGCTCTATTAGTATAGGAGATACCTGAAAACATATCACACTTTTCATCATAGTGCTTTTACCAATGCATAAAATGCATGGAGAAGTCATTTCGAATGACTGGTCCTCAGTGTTGTGAGAACGATGACTGGTTAAAATTTTTGGTGGTTTCTTGTTCAGTCCATAGGCCTACATCATGTGGCAAACCGGTGAGCATGTGGCTCTATTAGTATAGGAGATACCTGAAAACATATCACACTTTTCATCATAGTGCTTTTACCAATGCATAAAATGCATGGAGAAGTCATTTCGAATGACTGGTCCTCAGTGTTGTGAGAACGATGACTGGTTAAAATTTTTGGTGGTTTCTTGTTCAGTCCATAGGCCTACATCATGTGGCAAACCGGTGAGCATGTGGCTCTATTAGTATAGGAGATACCTGAAAACATATCACACTTTTCATCATAGTGCTTTTACCAATGCATAAAATGCATGGAGAAGTCATTTCGAATGACTGGTCCTCAGTGTTGTGAGAACGATGACTGGTTAAAATTTTTGGTGGTTTCTTGTTCAGTCCATAGGCCTACATCATGTGGCAAACCGGTGAGCATGTGGCTCTATTAGTATAGGAGATACCTGAAAACATATCACACTTTTCATCATAGTGCTTTTACCAATGCATAAAATGCATGGAGAAGTCATTTCGAATGACTGGTCCTCAGTGTTGTGAGAACGATGACTGGTTAAAATTTTTGGTGGTTTCTTGTTCAGTCCATAGGCCTACATCATGTGGCAAACCGGTGAGCATGTGGCTCTATTAGTATAGGAGATACCTGAAAACATATCACACTTTTCATCATAGTGCTTTTACCAATGCATAAAATGCATGGAGAAGTCATTTCGAATGACTGGTCCTCAGTGTTGTGAGAACGATGACTGGTTAAAATTTTTGGTGGTTTCTTGTTCAGTCCATAGGCCTACATCATGTGGCAAACCGGTGAGCATGTGGCTCTATTAGTATAGGAGATACCTGAAAACATATCACACTTTTCATCATAGTGCTTTTACCAATGCATAAAATGCATGGAGAAGTCATTTCGAATGACTGGTCCTCAGTGTTGTGAGAACGATGACTGGTTAAAATTTTTGGTGGTTTCTTGTTCAGTCCATAGGCCTACATCATGTGGCAAACCGGTGAGCATGTGGCTCTATTAGTATAGGAGATACCTGAAAACATATCACACTTTTCATCATAGTGCTTTTACCAATGCATAAAATGCATGGAGAAGTCATTTCGAATGACTGGTCCTCAGTGTTGTGAGAACGATGACTGGTTAAAATTTTTGGTGGTTTCTTGTTCAGTCCATAGGCCTACATCATGTGGCAAACCGGTGAGCATGTGGCTCTATTAGTATAGGAGATACCTGAAAACATATCACACTTTTCATCATAGTGCTTTTACCAATGCATAAAATGCATGGAGAAGTCATTTCGAATGACTGGTCCTCAGTGTTGTGAGAACGATGACTGGTTAAAATTTTTGGTGGTTTCTTGTTCAGTCCATAGGCCTACATCATGTGGCAAACCGGTGAGCATGTGGCTCTATTAGTATAGGAGATACCTGAAAACATATCACACTTTTCATCATAGTGCTTTTACCAATGCATAAAATGCATGGAGAAGTCATTTCGAATGACTGGTCCTCAGTGTTGTGAGAACGATGACTGGTTAAAATTTTTGGTGGTTTCTTGTTCAGTCCATAGGCCTACATCATGTGGCAAACCGGTGAGCATGTGGCTCTATTAGTATAGGAGATACCTGAAAACATATCACACTTTTCATCATAGTGCTTTTACCAATGCATAAAATGCATGGAGAAGTCATTTCGAATGACTGGTCCTCAGTGTTGTGAGAACGATGACTGGTTAAAATTTTTGGTGGTTTCTTGTTCAGTCCATAGGCCTACATCATGTGGCAAACCGGTGAGCATGTGGCTCTATTAGTATAGGAGATACCTGAAAACATATCACACTTTTCATCATAGTGCTTTTACCAATGCATAAAATGCATGGAGAAGTCATTTCGAATGACTGGTCCTCAGTGTTGTGAGAACGATGACTGGTTAAAATTTTTGGTGGTTTCTTGTTCAGTCCATAGGCCTACATCATGTGGCAAACCGGTGAGCATGTGGCTCTATTAGTATAGGAGATACCTGAAAACATATCACACTTTTCATCATAGTGCTTTTACCAATGCATAAAATGCATGGAGAAGTCATTTCGAATGACTGGTCCTCAGTGTTGTGAGAACGATGACTGGTTAAAATTTTTGGTGGTTTCTTGTTCAGTCCATAGGCCTACATCATGTGGCAAACCGGTGAGCATGTGGCTCTATTAGTATAGGAGATACCTGAAAACATATCACACTTTTCATCATAGTGCTTTTACCAATGCATAAAATGCATGGAGAAGTCATTTCGAATGACTGGTCCTCAGTGTTGTGAGAACGATGACTGGTTAAAATTTTTGGTGGTTTCTTGTTCAGTCCATAGGCCTACATCATGTGGCAAACCGGTGAGCATGTGGCTCTATTAGTATAGGAGATACCTGAAAACATATCACACTTTTCATCATAGTGCTTTTACCAATGCATAAAATGCATGGAGAAGTCATTTCGAATGACTGGTCCTCAGTGTTGTGAGAACGATGACTGGTTAAAATTTTTGGTGGTTTCTTGTTCAGTCCATAGGCCTACATCATGTGGCAAACCGGTGAGCATGTGGCTCTATTAGTATAGGAGATACCTGAAAACATATCACACTTTTCATCATAGTGCTTTTACCAATGCATAAAATGCATGGAGAAGTCATTTCGAATGACTGGTCCTCAGTGTTGTGAGAACGATGACTGGTTAAAATTTTTGGTGGTTTCTTGTTCAGTCCATAGGCCTACATCATGTGGCAAACCGTGTGAGCATGTGGCTCTATTATTATAGGAGATACCTGAAAACATATCACACTTTTCATCATAGTGCTTTTACCAATGCATAAAATGCATGGAGAAGTCATTTCGAATGACTGGTCCTCAGTGTTGTGAGAACGATGACTGGTTAAAATTTTTGGTGGTTTCTTGTTCAGTCCATAGGCCTACATCATGTGGCAAACCGGGTGAGCATGTGCTCTATTAGTATAGGAGATACCTGAAAACATATCACACTTTTCATCATAGTGCTTTTACCAATGCATAAAATGCATGGAGAAGTCATTTCGAATGACTGGTCCTCAGTGTTGTGAGAACGATGACTGGTTAAAATTTTTGGTGGTTTCTTGTTCAGTCCATAGGCCTACATCATGTGGCAAACCGGTGAGCATGTGGCTCTATTAGTATAGGAGATACCTGAAAAACATATCACACTTTTCATCATAGTGCTTTTACCAATGCATAAAATGCATGGAGAAGTCATTCGAATGTCTGGTCCTCAGTGTTGTGAGAACGATGACTGGTTAAAATTTTTGGTGGTTTCTTGTTCAGTCCATAGGCCTACATCATGTGGCAAACCGGTGAGCATGTGGCTCTATTAGTATAGGAGATACCTGAAAACATATCACACTTTTCATCATAGTGCTTTTACCAATGCATAAAATGCATGGAGAAGTCATTTCGAATGACTGGTCCTCAGTGTTGTGAGAACGATGACTGGTTAAAATTTTTGGTGGTTTCTTGTTCAGTCCATAGGCCTACATCATGTGGCAAACCGGTGAGCATGTGGCTCTATTAGTATAGGAGATACCTGAAACATATCACACTTTTCATCATAGTGCTTTTACCAATGCATAAAATGCATGGAGAAGTCATTTCGAATGACTGGTCCTCAGTGTTGTGAGAACGATGACTGGTTAAAATTTTTGGTGGTTTCTTGTTCAGTCCATAGGCCTACATCATGTGGCAAACCGGTGAGCATGTGGCTCTATTAGTATAGGAGATACCTGAAAACATATCACACTTTTCATCATAGTGCTTTTACCAATGCATAAAATGCATGGAGAAGTCATTTCGAATGACTGGTCCTCAGTGTTGTGAGAACGATGACTGGTTAAAATTTTTGGTGGTTTCTTGTTCAGTCCATAGGCCCTACATCATGTGGCAAACCGGTGAGCATGTGGCTCTATTAGTATAGGAGATACCTGAAAACATATCACACTTTTCATCATAGTGCTTTTACCAATGCATAAAATGCATGGAGAAGTCATTTCGAATGGACTGGTCCTCAGTGTTGTGAGACGATGACTGGTTAAAATTTTTGGTGGTTTCTTGTTCAGTCCATAGGCCTACATCATGTGGCAAACCGTGAGCATGTGGCTCTATTAGTATAGGAGATACCTGAAAACATATCACACTTTTCATCATAGTGCTTTTACCAATGCATAAAATGCATGGAGAAGTCATTTCGAATGACTGGTCCTCAGTGTTGTGAGAACGATGACTGGTTAAAATTTTTTGGTGGTTTCTTGTTCAGTCCATAGGCCTACATCATGTGGCAAACCGGTGAGCATGTGGCTCTATTAGTATAGGAGATACCTGAAAACATATCACACTTTTCATCATAGTGCTTTTACCAATGCATAAAATGCATGGAGAAGTCATTTCGAATGACTGGTCCTCAGTGTTGTGAGGACGATGACTGGTTAAAATTTTTGGTGGTTTCTTGTTCAGTCCATAGGCCTACATCATGTGGCAAACCGGTGAGCATGTGGCTCTATTAGTATAGGAGATACCTGAAAACATATCACACTTTTCATCATAGTGCTTTTACCAATGCATAAAATGCATGGAGAAGTCATTTCGAATGACTGGTCCTCAGTGTTGTGAGAACGATGACTGGTTAAAATTTTTGGTGGTTTCTTGTTCAGTCCATAGGCCTACATCATGTGGCAAACCGGTGAGCATGTGGCTCTATTAGTATAGGAGATACCTGAAAACATATCACACTTTTCATCATAGTGCTTTTACCAATGCATAAAATGCATGGAGAAGTCATTTCGAATGACTGGTCCTCAGTGTTGTGAGGAACGATGACTGGTTAAAATTTTTGGTGGTTTCTTGTTCAGTCCATAGGCCTACATCATGTGGCAAACCGGTGAGCATGTGGCTCTATTAGTATAGGAGATACCTGAAAACATATCACACTTTTCATCATAGTGCTTTTACCAATGCATAAAATGCATGGAGAAGTCATTTCGAATGACTGGTCCTCAGTGTTGTGAGAACGATGACTGGTTAAAATTTTTGGTGGTTTCTTGTTCAGTCCATAGGCCTACATCATGTGGCAAACCGGTGAGCATGTGGCTCTATTAGTATAGGAGATACCTGAAAACATATCACACTTTTCATCATAGTGCTTTTACCAATGCATAAAATGCATGGAGAAGTCATTTCGAATGTCTGGTCCTCAGTGTTGTGAGAACGATGACTGGTTAAAATTTTTGGTGGTTTCTTGTTCAGTCCATAGGCCTACATCATGTGGCAAACCGGTGAGCATGTGGCTCTATTAGTATAGGAGATACCTGAAAACATATCACACTTTTCATCATAGTGCTTTTACCAATGCATAAAATGCATGGAGAAGTCATTTCGAATGACTGGTCCTCAGTGTTGTGAGAACGATGACTGGTTAAAATTTTTGGTGGTTTCTTGTTCAGTCCATAGGCCTACATCATGTGGCAAACCGGTGAGCATGTGGCTCTATTAGTATAGGAGATACCTGAAAAATATCACACTTTTCATCATAGTGCTTTTACCAATGCATAAAATGCATGGAGAAGTCATTTCGAATGACTGGTCCTCAGTGTTGTGAGAACGATGACTGGTTAAAATTTTTGGTGGTTTTCTTGTTCAGTCCATAGGCCTACATCATGTGGCAAACCGGTGAGCATGTGGCTCTATTAGTATAGGAGATACCTGAAAAACATATCACACTTTTCATCATAGTGCTTTTACCAATGCATAAAATGCATGGAGAAGTCATTTCGAATGGACTGGTCCTCAGTGTTGTGAGAACGATGACTGGTTAAAATTTTTGGTGGTTTCTTGTTCAGTCCATAGGCCTACATCATGTGGCAAACCGGTGAGCATGTGGCTCTATTAGTATAGGAGATACCTGAAAACATATCACACTTTTCATCATAGTGCTTTTACCAATGCATAAAATGCATGGAGAAGTCATTTCGAATGACTGGTCCTCAGTGTTGTGAGAACGATGACTGGTTAAAATTTTTGGTGGTTTCTTGTTCAGTCCATAGGCCTACATCATGTGGCAAACCGGTGAGCATGTGGCTCTATTAGTATAGGAGATACCTGAAAACATATCACACTTTTCATCATAGTGCTTTTACCAATGCATAAAATGCATGGAGAAGTCATTTCGAATGACTGGTCCTCAGTGTTGTGAGAACGATGACTGGTTAAAATTTTTGGTGGTTTCTTGTTCAGTCCCATAGGCCTACATCATGTGGCAAACCGGTGAGCATGTGGCTCTATTAGTATAGGAGATACCTGAAAACATATCACACTTTTCATCATAGTGCTTTTACCAATGCATAAAATGCATGGAGAAGTCATTTCGAATGACTGGTCCTCAGTGTTGTGGAGAACGATGACTGGTTAAAATTTTGGTGGTTTCTTGTTCAGTCCATAGGCCTACATCATGTGGCAAACCGGTGAGCATGTGGCTCTATTAGTATAGGAGATACCTGAAAACATATCACACTTTTCATCATAGTGCTTTTACCAATGCATAAAATGCATGGAGAAGTCATTTCGAATGACTGGTCCTCAGTGTTGTGAGAACGATGACTGGTTAAAATTTTTGGTGGTTTTCTTGTTCAGTCCATAGGCCTACATCATGTGGCAAACCGGTGAGCATGTGGCTCTATTAGTATAGGAGATACCTGAAAACATATCACACTTTTCATCATAGTGCTTTTACCAATGCATAAAATGCATGGAGAAGTCATTTCGAATGACTGGTCCTCAGTGTTGTGAGAACGATGACTGGTTAAAATTTTTGGTGGTTTCTTGTTCAGTCCATAGGCCTACATCATGTGGCAAACCGGTGAGCATGTGGCTCTATTAGTATAGGAGATACCTGAAAACATATCACACTTTTCATCATAGTGCTTTTACCAATGCATAAAATGCATGGAGAAGTCATTCGAATGACTGGTCCTCAGTGTTGTGAGAACGATGACTGGTTAAAATTTTTGGTGGTTTCTTGTTCAGTCCATAGGCCTACATCATGTGGCAAACCGGTGAGCATGTGGCTCTATTAGTATAGGAGATACCTGAAAACATATCACACTTTTCATCATAGTGCTTTTACCAATGCATAAAATGCATGGAGAAGTCATTTCGAATGACTGGTCCTCAGTGTTGTGAGAACGATGACTGGTTAAAATTTTTGGTGGTTTCTTGTTCAGTCCATAGGCCTACATCATGTGGCAAAACCGGTGAGCATGTGGCTCTATTAGTATAGGAGATACCTGAAAACATATCACACTTTTCATCATAGTGCTTTTACCAATGCATAAAATGCATGGAGAAGTCATTTCGAATGACTGGTCCTCAGTGTTGTGAGAACGATGACTGGTTAAAATTTTTGGTGGTTTCTTGTTCAGTCCATAGGCCTACATCATGTGGCAAACCGGTGAGCATGTGGCTCTATTAGTATAGGAGATACCTGAAAACATATCACACTTTTCATCATAGTGCTTTTACCAATGCATAAAATGCATGGAGAAGTCATTTCGAATGACTGGTCCTCAGTGTTGTGAGAACGATGACTGGTTAAAATTTTTGGTGGTTTCTTGTTCAGTCCATAGGCCTACATCATGTGGCAAACCGGTGAGCATGTGGCTCTATTAGTATAGGAGATACCTGAAAACATATCACACTTTTCATCATAGTGCTTTTACCAATGCATAAAAATGCATGGAGAAGTCATTTCGAATGACTGGTCCTCAGTGTTGTGAGAACGATGACTGGTTAAAATTTTTGGTGGTTTCTTGTTCAGTCCATAGGCCTACATCATGTGGCAAACCGGTGAGCATGTGGCTCTATTAGTATAGGAGATACCTGAAAACATATCACACTTTTCATCATAGTGCTTTTACCAATGCATAAAATGCATGGAGAAGTCATTTCGAATGACTGGTCCTCAGTGTTGTGAGAACGATGACTGGTTAAAATTTTTGGTGGTTTCTTGTTCAGTCCATAGGCCTACATCATGTGGCAAACCGGTGAGCATGTGGCTCTATTAGTATAGGAGATACCTGAAAACATATCACACTTTTCATCATAGTGCTTTTACCAATGCATAAAATGCATGGAGAAGTCATTTCGAATGACTGGTCCTCAGTGTTGTGAGAACGATGACTGGTTAAAATTTTTGGTGGTTTCTTGTTCAGTCCATAGGCCTACATCATGTGGCAAACCGGTGAGCATGTGGCTCTATTAGTATAGGAGATACCTGAAAACATATCACACTTTTCATCATAGTGCTTTTAACCAATGCATAAAATGCATGGAGAAGTCATTTCGAATGACTGGTCCTCAGTGTTGTGAGAACGATGACTGGTTAAAATTTTTGGTGGTTTCTTGTTCAGTCCATAGGCCTACATCATGTGGCAAACCGGTGAGCATGTGGCTCTATTAGTATAGGAGATACCTGAAAACATATCACACTTTTCATCATAGTGCTCTTACCAATGCATAAAATGCATGGAGAAGTCATTTCGAATGACTGGTCCTCAGTGTTGTGAGAACGATGACTGGTTAAAATTTTTGGTGGTTTCTTGTTCAGTCCATAGGCCTACATCATGTGGCAAACGGTGTGAGCATGTGGCTCTATTAGTATAGGAGATACCTGAAAACATATCACACTTTTCATCATAGTGCTTTTACCAATGCATAAAATGCATGGAGAAGTCATTTCGAATGACTGGTCCTCAGTGTTGTGAGAACGATGACTGGTTAAAATTTTTGGTGGTTTCTTGTTCAGTCCATAGGCCCTACATCATGTGGGCAAACCGGTGAGCATGTGGCTCTATTAGTATAGGAGATACCTGAAAACATATCACACTTTTCATCATAGTGCTTTTACCAATGCATAAAATGCATGGAGAAGTCATTTCGAATGACTGGTCCTCAGTGTTGTGAGAACGATGACTGGTTAAAATTTTTGGTGGTTTCTTGTTCAGTCCATAGGCCTACATCATGTGGCAAACCGGTGAGCATGTGGCTCTATTAGTATAGGAGATACCTGAAAACATATCACACTTTTCATCATAGTGCTTTTACCAATGCATAAAATGCATGGAGAAGTCATTTCGAATGACTGGTCCTCAGTGTTGTGAGAACGATGACTGGTTAAAATTTTTGGTGGTTTCTTGTTCAGTCCATAGGCCTACATCATGTGGCAAACCGGTGAGCATGTGGCTCTATTAGTATAGGAGATACCTGAAAACATATCACACTTTTCATCATAGTGCTTTTACCCAATGCATAAAATGCATGGAGAAGTCATTTCGAATGACTGGTCCTCAGTGTTGTGAGAACGATGACTGGTTAAAATTTTTGGTGGTTTCTTGTTCAGTCCATAGGCCTACATCATGTGGCAAACCGGTGAAGGCATGTGGCTCTATTAGTATAGGAGATACCTGAAAACATATCACACTTTTCATCATAGTGCTTTTACCAATGCATAAAATGCATGGAGAAGTCATTTCGAATGACTGGTCCTCAGTGTTGTGAGAACGATGACTGGTTAAAATTTTTGGTGGTTTCTTGTTCAGTCCATAGGCCTACATCATGTGGCAAAACCGGTGAGCATGTGGCTCTATTAGTATAGGAGATACCTGAAAACATATCACACTTTTCATCATAGTGCTTTTACCAATGCATAAAATGCATGGAGAAGTCATTTCGAATGACTGGTCCTCAGTGTTGTGAGAACGATGACTGGTTAAAATTTTTGGTGGTTTCTTGTTCAGTCCATAGGCCTACATCATGTGGCAAACCGGTGAGCATGTGGCTCTATTAGTATAGGAGATACCTGAAAACATATCACACTTTTCATCATAGTGCTTTTACCAATGCATAAAATGCATGGAGAAGTCATTTCGAATGACTGGTCCTCAGTGTTGTGAGAACGATGACTGGTTAAAATTTTTGGTGGTTTCTTGTTCAGTCCATAGGCCTACATCATGTGGCAAACCGGTGAGCATGTGGCTCTATTAGTATAGGAGATACCTGAAAACATATCACACTTTTCAATCATAGTGCTTTTACCAATGCATAAAATGCATGGAGAAGTCATTTCGAATGACTGGTCCTCAGTGTTGTGAGAACGATGACTGGTTAAAATTTTTGGTGGTTTCTTGTTCAGTCCATAGGCCTACATCATGTGGCAAACCGGTGAGCATGTGGCTCTATTAGTATAGGGAGATACCTGAAAACATATCACACTTTTCATCATAGTGCTCTTACCAATGCATAAAATGCATGGAGAAGTCATTTCGAATGACTGGTCCTCAGTGTTGTGAGAACGATGACTGGTTAAAATTTTTGGTGGTTTCTTGTTCAGTCCATAGGCCTACATCATGTGGCAAACCGGTGAGCATGTGGCTCTATTAGTATAGGAGATACCTGAAAATATATCACACTTTTCAATCATAGTGCTTTTACCAATGCATAAAATGCATGGAGAAGTCATTTCGAATGACTGGTCCTCAGTGTTGTGAGAACGATGACTGGTTAAAATTTTTGGTGGTTTCTTGTTCAGTCCATAGGCCTACATCATGTGGCAAACCGGTGAGCATGTGGCTCTATTAGTATAGGAGATACCTGAAAACATATCACACTTTTCAATCATAGTGCTTTTACCAATGCATAAAATGCATGGAGAAGTCATTTCGAATGACTGGTCCTCAGTGTTGTGAGAACGATGACTGGTTAAAATTTTTGGTGGTTTCTTGTTCAGTCCATAGGCCTACATCATGTGGCAAACCGGTGAGCATGTGGCTCTATTAGTATAGGAGATACCTGAAAACATATCACACTTTTCATCATAGTGCTTTTACCAATGCATAAAATGCATGGAGAAGTCATTTCGAATGACTGGTCCTCAGTGTTGTGAGAACGATGACTGGTTAAAATTTTTGGTGGTTTCTTGTTCAGTCCATAGGCCTACATCATGTGGCAAACCGGGTGAGCATGTGGCTCTATTAGTATAGGAGATACCTGAAAACATATCACACTTTTCAATCATAGTGCTTTTACCAATGCATAAAATGCATGGAGAAGTCATTTCGAATGACTGGTCCTCAGTGTTGTGAGAACGATGACTGGTTAAAATTTTTTGGTGGTTTCTTGTTCAGTCCATAGGCCTACATCATGTGGCAAACCGGTGAGCATGTGGCTCTATTAGTATAGGAGATACCTGAAAACATATCACACTTTTCATCATAGTGCTTTTACCAATGCATAAAATGCATGGAGAAGTCATTTCGAATGACTGGTCCTCAGTGTTGTGAGAACGATGACTGGTTAAAATTTTTGGTGGTTTCTTGTTCAGTCCATAGGCCTACATCATGTGGCAAACCGGTGAGCATGTGGCTCTATTAGTATAGGAGATACCTGAAAACATATCACACTTTTCATCATAGTGCTTTTGACCAATGCATAAAATGCATGGAGAAGTCATTTCGAATGTCTGGTCCTCAGTGTTGTGAGAACGATGACTGGTTAAAATTTTTGGTGGTTTCTTGTTCAGTCCATAAGGCCTACATCATGTGGCAAACCGGTGAGCATGTGGCTCTATTAGTATAGGAGATACCTGAAAACATATCACACTTTTCATCATAGTGCTTTTACCAATGCATAAAATGCATGGAGAAGTCATTTCGAATGACTGGTCCTCAGTGTTGTGAGAACGATGACTGGTTAAAATTTTTGGTGGTTTCTTGTTCAGTCCATAGGCCTACATCATGTGGCAAACACCGGTGAGCATGTGGCTCTATTAGTATAGGAGATACCTGAAAACATATCACACTTTTCATCATAGTGCTTTTGCCAATGCATAAAATGCATGGAGAAGTCATTTCGAATGACTGGTCCTCAGTGTTGTGAGAACGATGACTGGTTAAAATTTTTGGTGGTTTCTTGTTCAGTCCATAGGCCTACATCATGTGGCAAACCGGTGAGCATGTGGCTCTATTAGTATAGGAGATACCTGAAAACATATCACACTTTTCATCATAGTGCTTTTACCAATGCATAAAATGCATGGAGAAGTCATTTCGAATGACTGGTCCTCAGTGTTGTGAGAACGATGACTGGTTAAAATTTTTGGTGGTTTCTTGTTCAGTCCATAGGCCTACATCATGTGGCAAACCGGTGAGCATGTGGCTCTATTAGTATAGGAGATACCTGAAAACATATCACACTTTTCATCATAGTGCTTTTACCAATGCATAAAATGCATGGAGAAGTCATTTCGAATGACTGGTCCTCAGTGTTGTGAGAACGATGACTGGTTAAAATTTTTGGTGGTTTCTTGTTCAGTCCATAGGCCTACATCATGTGGCAAACCGGTGAGCATGTGGCTCTATTAGTATAGGAGATACCTGAAAACATATCACACTTTTCATCATAGTGCTTTTACCAATGCATAAAATGCATGGAGAAGTCATTTCGAATGACTGGTCCTCAGTGTTGTGAGAACGATGACTGGTTAAAATTTTTGGTGGTTTCTTGTTCAGTCCATAGGCCTACATCATGTGGCAAACCGGTGAGCATGTGGCTCTATTAGTATAGGAGATACCTGAAAACATATCACACTTTTCATCATAGTGCTTTTACCAATGCATAAAATGCATGGAGAAGTCATTTCGAATGACTGGTCCTCAGTGTTGTGAGAACGATGACTGGTTAAAATTTTTGGTGGTTTCTTGTTCAGTCCATAGGCCTACATCATGTGGCAAACCGGTGAGCATGTGGCTCTATTAGTATAGGAGATACCTGAAAACATATCACACTTTTCATCATAGTGCTTTTACCAATGCATAAAATGCATGGAGAAGTCATTTCGAATGACTGGTCCTCAGTGTTGTGAGAACGATGACTGGTTAAAATTTTTGGTGGTTTCTTGTTCAGTCCATAGGCCTACATCATGTGGCAAACCGGTGAGCATGTGGCTCTATTAGTATAGGAGATACCTGAAAACATATCACACTTTTCATCATAGTGCTTTTACCAATGCATAAAATGCATGGAGAAGTCATTTCGAATGACTGGTCCTCAGTGTTGTGAGAACGATGACTGGTTAAAATTTTTGGTGGTTTCTTGTTCAGTCCATAGGCCTACATCATGTGGCAAACCGGTGAGCATGTGGCTCTATTAGTATAGGAGATACCTGAAAACATATCACACTTTTCATCATAGTGCTTTTACCAATGCATAAAATGCATGGAGAAGTCATTTCGAATGACTGGTCCTCAGTGTTGTGAGAACGATGACTGGTTAAAATTTTTGGTGGTTTCTTGTTCAGTCCATAGGCCTACATCATGTGGCAAACCGGTGAGCATGTGGCTCTATTAGTATAGGAGATACCTGAAAACATATCACACTTTTCATCATAGTGCTTTTACCAATGCATAAAATGCATGGAGAAGTCATTTCGAATGACTGGTCCTCAGTGTTGTGAGAACGATGACTGGTTAAAATTTTTGGTGGTTTCTTGTTCAGTCAATAGGCCTACATCATGTGGCAAACCGGTGAGCATGTGGCTCTATTAGTATAGGAGATACCTGAAAACATATCACACTTTTCATCATAGTGCTTTTACCAATGCATAAAATGCATGGAGAAGTCATTTCGAATGACTGGTCCTCAGTGTTGTGAGAACGATGACTGGTTAAAATTTTTGGTGGTTTCTTGTTCAGTCCATAGGCCTACATCATGTGGCAAATCGGTGAGCATGTGGCTCTATCAGTATAGGAGATACCTGAAAACATATCACACTTTTCATCATAGTGCTTTTACCAATGCATAAAATGCATGGAGAAGTCATTTCGAATGACTGGTCCTCAGTGTTGTGAGAACGATGACTGGTTAAAATTTTTGGTGGTTTCTTGTTCAGTCCATAGGCCTACATCATGTGGCAAACCGGTGAGCATGTGGCTCTATTAGTATAGGAGATACCTGAAAACATATCACACTTTTCATCATAGTGCTTTTACCAATGCATAAAATGCATGGAGAAGTCATTTCGAATGACTGGTCCTCAGTGTTGTGAGAACGATGACTGGTTAAAATTTTTGGTGGTTTCTTGTTCAGTCCATAGGCCTACATCATGTGGCAAACCGGTGAGCATGTGGCTCTATTAGTATAGGAGATACCTGAAAACATATCACACTTTTCATCATAGTGCTTTTGCCAATGCATAAAATGCATGGAGAAGTCATTTCGAATGACTGGTCCTCAGTGTTGTGAGAACGATGACTGGTTAAAATTTTTGGTGGTTTCTTGTTCAGTCCATAGGCCTACATCATGTGGCAAACCGGTGAGCATGTGGCTCTATTAGTATAGGAGATACCTGAAAACATATCACACTTTTCATCATAGTGCTTTTACCAATGCATAAAATGCATGGAGAAGTCATTTCGAATGACTGGTCCTCAATGTTGTGAGAACGATGACTGGTTAAAATTTTTGGTGGTTTCTTGTTCAGTCCATAGGCCTACATCATGTGGCAAACCGGTGAGCATGTGGCTCTATTAGTATAGGAGATACCTGAAAACATATCACACTTTTCATCATAGTGCTTTTACCAATGCATAAAATGCATGGAGAAGTCATTTCGAATGACTGGTCCTCAGTGTTGTGAGAACGATGACTGGTTAAAATTTTTGGTGGTTTCTTGTTCAGTCCATAGGCCTACATCATGTGGCAAACCGGTGAGCATGTGGCTCTATTAGTATAGGAGATACCTGAAAACATATCACACTTTTCATCATAGTGCTTTTACCAATGCATACAATGCATGGAGAAGTCATTTCGAATGACTGGTCCTCAGTGTTGTGAGAACGATGACTGGTTAAAATTTTTGGTGGTTTCTTGTTCAGTCCATAGGCCTACATCATGTGGCAAACCGGTGAGCATGTGGCTCTATTAATATAGGAGATACCTGAAAACATATCACACTTTTCATCATAGTGCTTTTACCAATGCATAAAATGCATGGAGAAGTCATTTCGAATGACTGGTCCTCAGTGTTGTGAGAACGATGACTGGTTAAAATTTTTGGTGGTTTCTTGTTCAGTCCATAGGCCTACATCATGTGGCAAACCGGTGAGCATGTGGCTCTATTAGTATAGGAGATACCTGAAAACATATCACACTTTTCATCATAGTGCTTTTACCAATGCATAAAATGCATGGAGAAGTCATTTCGAATGACTGGTCCTCAGTGTTGTGAGAACGATGACTGGTTAAAATTTTTGGTGGTTTCTTGTTCAGTCCATAGGCCTACATCATGTGGCAAACCGGTGAGCATGTGGCTCTATTAGTATAGGAGATACCTGAAAACATATCACACTTTTCATCATAGTGCTTTTACCAATGCATAAAATGCATGGAGAAGTCATTTCGAATGTCTGGTCCTCAGTGTTGTGAGAACGATGACTGGTTAAAATTTTTGGTGGTTTCTTGTTCAGTCCATAGGCCTACATCATGTGGCAAACCGGTGAGCATGTGGCTCTATTAGTATAGGAGATACCTGAAAACATATCACACTTTTCATCATAGTGCTTTTACCAATGCATAAAATGCATGGAGAAGTCATTTCGAATGACTGGTCCTCAGTGTTGTGAGAACGATGACTGGTTAAAATTTTTGGTGGTTTCTTGTTCAGTCCATAGGCCTACATCATGTGGCAAACCGGTGAGCATGTGGCTCTATTAGTATAGGAGATACCTGAAAACATATCACACTTTTCATCATAGTGCTTTTACCAATGCATAAAATGCATGGAGAAGTCATTTCGAATGACTGGTCCTCAGTGTTGTGAGAACGATGACTGGTTAAAATTTTTGGTGGTTTCTTGTTCAGTCCATAGGCCTACATCATGTGGCAAACCGGTGAGCATGTGGCTCTATTAGTATAGGAGATACCTGAAAACATATCACACTTTTCATCATAGTGCTTTTACCAATGCATAAAATGCATGGAGAAATCATTTCGAATGACTGGTCCTCAATGTTGTGAGAACGATGACTGGTTAAAATTTTTGGTGGTTTCTTGTTCAGTCCATAGGCCTACATCATGTGGCAAACCGGTGAGCATGTGGCTCTATTAGTATAGGAGATACCTGAAAACATATCACACTTTTCATCATAGTGCTTTTACCAATGCATAAAATGCATGGAGAAGTCATTTCGAATGACTGGTCCTCAGTGTTGTGAGAACGATGACTGGTTAAAATTTTTGGTGGTTTCTTGTTCAGTCCATAGGCCTACATCATGTGGCAAACCGGTGAGCATGTGGCTCTATTAGTATAGGAGATACCTGAAAACATATCACACTTTTCATCATAGTGCTTTTACCAATGCATAAAATGCATGGAGAAGTCATTTCGAATGACTGGTCCTCAGTGTTGTGAGAACGATGACTGGTTAAAATTTTTGGTGGTTTCTTGTTCAGTCCATAGGCCTACATCATGTGGCAAACCGGTGAGCATGTGGCTCTATTAGTATAGGAGATACCTGAAAACATATCACACTTTTCATCATAGTGCTTTTACCAATGCATAAAATGCATGGAGAAGTCATTTCGAATGACTGGTCCTCAGTGTTGTGAGAACGATGACTGGTTAAAATTTTTGGTGGTTTCTTGTTCAGTCCATAGGCCTACATCATGTGGCAAACCGGTGAGCATGTGGCGCTATCAGTATAGGAGATACCTGAAAACATATCACACTTTTCATCATAGTGCTTTTACCAATGCATAAAATGCATGGAGAAGTCATTTCGAATGACTGGTCCTCAATGTTGTGAGAACGATGACTGGTTAAAATTTTTGGTGGTTTCTTGTTCAGTCCATAGGCCTACATCATGTGGCAAACCGGTGAGCATGTGGCTCTATTAGTATAGGAGATACCTGAAAACATATCACACTTTTCATCATAGTGCTTTTACCAATGCATAAAATGCATGGAGAAGTCATTTCGAATGACTGGTCCTCAGTGTTGTGAGAACGATGACTGGTTAAAATTTTTGGTGGTTTCTTGTTCAGTCCATAGGCCTACATCATGTGGCAAACCGGTGAGCATGTGGCGCTATCAGTATAGGAGATACCTGAAAACATATCACACTTTTCATCATAGTGCTTTTACCAATGCATAAAATGCATGGAGAAGTCATTTCGAATGACTGGTCCTCAGTGTTGTGAGAACGATGACTGGTTAAAATTTTTGGTGGTTTCTTGTTCAGTCCATAGGCCTACATCATGTGGCAAACCGGTGAGCATGTGGCTCTATTAGTATAGGAGATACCTGAAAACATATCACACTTTTCATCATAGTGCTTTTACCAATGCATAAAATGCATGGAGAAGTCATTTCGAATGACTGGTCCTCAGTGTTGTGAGAACGATGACTGGTTAAAATTTTTGGTGGTTTCTTGTTCAGTCCATAGGCCTACATCATGTGGCAAACCGGTGAGCATGTGGCTCTATTAGTATAGGAGATACCTGAAAACATATCACACTTTTCATCATAGTGCTTTTACCAATGCATAAAATGCATGGAGAAGTCATTTCGAATGACTGGTCCTCAGTGTTGTGAGAACGATGACTGGTTAAAATTTTTGGTGGTTTCTTGTTCAGTCAATAGGCCTACATCATGAGGCAAACCGGTGAGCATGTGGCTCTATTAGTATAGGAGATACCTGAAAACATATCACACTTTTCATCATAGTGCTTTTACCAATGCATAAAATGCATGGAGAAGTCATTTCGAATGACTGGTCCTCAGTGTTGTGAGAACGATGACTCTATACCCTACACTCCACACCCTACACTCTATACCTTACACTCTATACCCTACACTCTAAAATCTATACCCTACACTCTATACCCTACACTCTATACTCTATACCCTACACTCTATACACTACACTCTATACCATACACGCTATACTCTATACCCTACACTCTATACCATACACTCTACATCCTACACTCTACACCACTCTACACCCCACACTCTACAACCTACACCCTACACTCTATACCCTACACTCTACACCATACACTCTATACCCTATACCCTATACCCTACAATCTATACCCTACACTCTATACCCTACACTCTATACCCTACACTCTACACTCTATACCCTACACTCTATACCATACACTGTATACCCTACACTCTATACCCTACACTCTACACTCTATATCCTACACTCTATACCCTACACTTTACAATCTACACCCTACACTCTACATTCTATACCCTACACTCTAAACTCTACACTCTATAGCCTACACTCTATACCCTACACTCTATACCCTACACTCTACACTTTATACCCTACACTCTATACCATACACTCTATACCCTACACTCTACACTTTATACCCTACACTCTATACCATACACTCTATACCCTACACTCTATACCCTACACTATACACTCTATACCCTACACTCTACACTGTATACCATACACTCTATGCCCCACACTCTCTACCCTAAACTCTACATTCTATACCCTACACTCTACACCCTAAGCTCTATACCATACAATCTATACCCTACACTCTATACCCTACACTCTATACCCTACACTCTATACCCTACACCCTACGCTCTATACGCTACACTCTATAACCTACACTCTATACCCTACACTCTATACCCTACACTCTACACTTTATACCCTACACTCTATACCATACACTCTATACCCTACACTCTATACCCTACACTCTATACCCTACACTATACACTCTATACCCTACACTCTACACTGTATACCATACACTCTATGCCCCACACTCTATACCCTAAACTCTACACTCTATACCCTACACTCTACACCCTAAGCTCTATACCCTACACTCTATACCCTACACTCTATACCCTACACTCTATACCCTACACCCTACGCTCTATACGCTACACTCTATACCCTACACTATACACTCTATACCCTACACTCTACACTGTATACCATACACTCTATGCCCCACACTCTATACCCTAAACTCTACACTCTATACCCTACACTCTACACCCTAAGCTCTATACCCTACACTCTATACCCTACACTCTACACTCTATACCCTACACTCTATACCCTTCACCCTACGCTCTATACGCTACACTCTATACCCTACACTCTACACTCTACACTGTATACCATACACTCTATGCCCCACACTCTATACCCTAAACTCTACACTCTATACCCTACACTCTACACCCTAAACTCTATACCATACACTCTATACCCTACACTCTACACTCTATACCCTACACTCTACACTCTATACCCTACACTCTATACCATACACTCTATACCCTACACTCTACACTCTATACCCTACACTCTATACCCTACACTCTATACCCTACACTCTACACTCTATACCCTACACTCTATACCCTACACTCTACACTCTATACCCTACACTCTATACCCTACACTCTATACCATACACTCTATACCATATACTCTATACCCTACACTCTATACCCTACACTCTACACCCTACACTCTATACCCTACACTCTACACTCTATACCCTACACTCTATAACCTACACTCTATACCCTACACTCTATACCCTACACTCTATACCCTACACTCTACACTCTATACCCTACACTCTACACTATATACCCTACACACTATACCCTAAACTCTATACCTTACACTCTACACTCTATACCCTACACTCTACACCCTGCACTCTGTACCCTACACTCTATACCCTACACTCTACACTCTGTACCCTACACTCTATACCCTACACTCTATACCCTACACTCTATAGCCTACACTCTATACCCTACACTCTATACCCTACACTCTACACTCTATACCCTACACTCTATACCATACACTCTACATCCTACACTCTATACCATACACTCTATACCCTACACTTTACACTCTATACCCTACACTCTATACCATACACTCTACACTTTATACCCTACACTCTATACCATACACACTATACCCTACACTCTATACCCTACACTCTATACCCTACACTCTATACCCTACACTCTAATCCCTACACTCTAATCCCTACACTCTAATCCCTACACTCTAATCCCTACACTCTATACCCTACACTCTATACTCTACACTCTACACTCTATACCCTACACTCTAATCCCTACACTCTAATCCCTACACTCTACACTCTATACCCTACACTCTATACCCTACACTCTATACCCTACACTCTACACTCTATACCCTACACTCTATACCCTACACTCTACACTCTATACCCTACACTCTATACCCTACACTCTATAAAATACACTCTATACCCTACACTCTACACTCTATACCATACACTCTATACCCTACACTCTATACCATACACTCTATACCCTACACTCTATACCCTACACTCCACACCCTACACTCTATACCTTACACTCTATACTCTACACTCTAAAATCTATACCCTACACTCTATACCCTACACTCTATACCCTATACCCTACACTCTATACACTACACTCTATACCATACACGCTATACTCTATACCCTACACTCTATACCATACACTCTACATCCTACACTCTACACCACTCTACACCCCACACTCTGCACCCTACACCCTACACTCTATACCCTACACTCTACACCATACACTCTATACCCTATACCCTACAATCTATACCCTACACTCTATACCCTACACTCTATACCCTACACTCTACACTCTATACCCTACACACTATACCATACACTGTATACCCTACACTCTATACCCTACACTCTACACTCTATATCCTACACTCTATACCCTACACTTTACACTCTACACCCTACACTCTACATTCTATACCCTACACTCTAAACTCTACACTCTATAGCCTACACTCTATACCTTACACTATATACCCTACACTCTACACTTTATACCCTACACTCTATACCATACACTCTATACCCTACACTCTACACTTTATACCCTACACTCTATACCATACACTCTATACCCTACACTCTATACCCTACACTCTACACCCTACACTCTATACCCTACACTCTACACTCTATACCCTACACTCTATACCCTACACTCTATACCCTACACTCTACACTCTATACCCTACACTCTACACTATATACCCTACACACTATACCCTAAACTCTATACCCTACACTCTACACTCTATACCCTACACTCTACACCCTGCACTCTGTACCCTACACTCTATACCCTACACTCTACACTCTGTACCCTACACTCTATACCCTACACTCTATACCCTACACTCTATAGCCTACACTCTATACCCTACACTCTATACCCTTCACTCTACACTCTATACCCTACACTCTATAGCATACACTCTACACCCTACACTCTATACCATACACTCTATACCCTACACTTTACACTCTATACCCTACACTCTATACCATACACTCTACACTTTATACCCTACACTCTATACCCTACACTCTATACCCTACACTCTATACCCTACACCCTACGCTCTATACGCTACACTCTATACCCTACACTATACACTCTATACCCTACACTCTACACTGTATACCATACACTCTATGCCCCACACTCTATACCCTAAACTCTACACTCTATACCCTACACTCTACACCCTAAGCTCTATACCCTACACTCTATACCCTACACTCTACACTCTATACCCTACACTCTATACCCTTCACCCTACGCTCTATACGCTACACTCTATACCCTACACTCTACACTCTACACTGTATACCATACACTCTATGCCCCACACTCTATACCCTAAACTCTACACTCTATACCCTACACTCTACACCCTAAACTCTATACCATACACTCTATACCCTACACTCTACACTTTATACCCTACACTCTATACCATACACTCTATACCCTACACTCTACACTTTATACCCTACACTCTATACCATACACTCTATACCCTACACTCTATACCCTACACTATACACTCTATACCCTACACTCTACACTGTATACCATACACTCTATGCCCCACACTCTCTACCCTAAACTCTACATTCTATACCCTACACTCTACACCCTAAGCTCTATACCATACACTCTATACCCTACACTCTATACCCTACACTCTATACCCTACACTCTATACCCTACACCCTACGCTCTATACGCTACACTCTATAACCTACACTCTATACCCTACACTCTATACCCTACACTCTATACCCTACACTCTACACCCTACACTCTATGCCCTACACTCTATACCCTACACTCTATACCCTACACTCTACACTCTATACCATACACTCTATACCATACAATCTATACACTGCACTCTATACCCTAAACTCTACACTCTATACCCTACACTCTATAACATACACTCTATACACTACACTCTATATCTTACACTCTATACCCTACACTTTGCACTCTACACCCTACACTCTACACTCTACATTCTATACCCTACACTCTATACTCCACACTCTATACCCTACACTCTATACCCTACACTCTATACCCTACACTCTACACTATATACTCTACACTCTATAGCCTACACTCTATACCCTACACTCTATACCCTACACTCTATACCCTACACTCTATACCCTACACTCTATACCCTACACACTATACCATACACTCTATACCCTACACTCTACAACCTGCACTCTATACCCTACACTCTATACCCTACACCCTACACTTTATACCCTACACTCTATACCCTACACTCTATACCCTACACTCTATACCCTACACTCTACACCCTACACTCTACACTCTACACTCTATACCCTACACTCTACACCCTGCACTCTGTACCCTACACTCTACACTCTTTACCCTACACTCTATACCTTACACTCTATACCCTACACTCTAAAATCTATACCCTACACTCTATACCCTACACTCTATACCCTATACCCTACACTCTATACACTACACTCTATACCATACACGCTATACTCTATACCCTACACTCTATACCATACACTCTACATCCTACACTCTACACCACTCTACACCCCACACTCTACACCCTACACCCTACACTCTATACCCTACACTCTACACCATACACTCTATACCCTATACCCTATACCCTACAATCTATACCCTACACTCTATACCCTACACTCTATACCCTACACTCTATACCCTACACTCTACACTCTATACCCTACACTCTATACCCTTCACCCTACGCTCTATACGCTACACTCTATACCCTACACTCTACACTCTACACTGTATACCATACACTCTATGCCCCACACTCTATACCCTAAACTCTACACTCTATACCCTACACTCTACACCCTAAACTCTATACCATACACTCTATACCCTACACTCTACACTTTATACCCTACACTCTATACCATACACTCTATACCCTACACTCTACACTTTATACCCTACACTCTATACCATACACTCTATACCCTACACTCTATACCCTACACTATACACTCTATACCCTACACTCTACACTGTATACCATACACTCTATGCCCCACACTCTCTACCCTAAACTCTACATTCTATACCCTACACTCTACACCCTAAGCTCTATACCATACACTCTATACCCTACACTCTATACCCTACACTCTATACCCTACACTCTATACCCTACACCCTACGCTCTATACGCTACACTCTATAACCTACACTCTATACCCTACACTCTATACCCTACACTCTATACCCTACACTCTACACCCTACACTCTATGCCCTACACTCTATACCCTACACTCTATACCCTACACTCTACACTCTATACCATACACTCTATACCATACAATCTATACACTGCACTCTATACCCTAAACTCTACACTCTATACCCTACACTCTATAACATACACTCTATACACTACACTCTATATCTTACACTCTATACCCTACACTTTGCACTCTACACCCTACACTCTACACTCTACATTCTATACCCTACACTCTATACTCCACACTCTATACCCTACACTCTATACCCTACACTCTATACCCTACACTCTACACTATATACTCTACACTCTATAGCCTACACTCTATACCCTACACTCTATACCCTACACTCTATACCCTACACTCTATACCCTACACTCTATACCCTACACACTATACCATACACTCTATACCCTACACTCTACAACCTGCACTCTATACCCTACACTCTATACCCTACACCCTACACTTTATACCCTACACTCTATACCCTACACTCTATACCCTACACTCTATACCCTACACTCTACACCCTACACTCTACACTCTACACTCTATACCCTACACTCTACACCCTGCACTCTGTACCCTACACTCTATACTCTTTACCCTACACTCTATACCTTACACTCTATACCCTACACTCTAAAATCTATACCCTACACTCTATACCCTACACTCTATACCCTATACCCTACACTCTATACACTACACTCTATACCATACACGCTATACTCTATACCCTACACTCTATACCATACACTCTACATCCTACACTCTACACCACTCTACACCCCACACTCTACACCCTACACCCTACACTCTATACCCTACACTCTACACCATACACTCTATACCCTATACCCTATACCCTACAATCTATACCCTACACTCTATACCCTACACTCTATACCCTACAATCTATACCCTACACTCTACACTCTATACCCTACACTCTATACCATACACTGTATACCCTACACTCTATACCCTACACTCTACACTTTATACCCTACACTCTATACCATACACTCTATACCCTACACTCTACACTTTATACCCTACACTCTATACCATACACTCTATACCATACACTCTATACCCTACACTATACACTCTATACCCTACACTCTACACTGTATACCATACACTCTATGCCCCACACTCTCTACCCTAAACTCTACATTCTATACCCTACACTCTACACCCTAAGCTCTATACCATACACTCTATACCCTACACTCTATACCCTACACTCTATACCCTACACTCTATACCCTACACCCTACGCTCTATACGCTACACTCTATAACCTACACTCTATACCCTACACTCTATACCCTACACTCTACACCCTACACTCTATGCCCTACACTCTATACCCTACACTCTATACCCTACACTCTACACTCTATACCATACACTCTATACCATACAATCTATACACTACACTTTATACCCTAAACTCTACACCCTATACCCTACACTCTATAACATACACTCTATACACTACACTCTATATCTTACACTCTATACCCTACACTTTGCACTCTACACCCTACACTCTACACTCTACATTCTATACTTACACTCTATACTCCACACTCTATACCCTACACTCTATACCCTACACTCTATACCCTACACTCTACACTATATACTCTACACTCTATAGCCTACACTCTATACCCTACACTCTATACCCTACACTCTATACCCTACACTCTATACCCTACACTTTATACCCTACACCCTATACCATACACTCTATACCCTACACTCTACAACCTGCACTCTATACCCTACACTCATTCAAGATTCAAGATTCAAAGAAGCTTTATTGGCAGGACCAAATACACATCAGTTTTGCCAAAGCAAGTGTATAGAGGCAATAGGGATAGGGACTGAGGGGATGTTGGGTAGGAGCTGTGGGGGGAGGTGGATGGGGCAGATCCAGGTTGGGGGCTATAGTCCATGGCATAGGGGAGGTGGATGGGGCAGATCCAGGTTGGGGGCTATAGTCCATGGCATAGGGGAGGTGGATGGGGCAGGTTCAGGTTGGGGGCTATAGTCCATGGCATAGGGGAGGTGGATGGGGCAGGTCCATTGTGGGGGCTATAGTCCATGGCATAAGGGGAGGTGGATGGGGCAGATCCAGGTTGGGGGCTATAGTCCATGGCATCATAGTTCTCTTTCTCGCAGTCTATGGCATTCGCTCACATACCGCGCTGCTATCTCCACCGCTCTCTCTTCTTCTCCCAGCAAGATATATGTTTTCTCTTCCTCCTTCATGGTGATGAAGTCTGGGAAGAGATGTGAGAGTCTCCTGAAGTGAGTGTCCCTCACTGCTGAGTATTTGGAGCAGTGTAGCAGGAAGTGGGTTTCGTCCTCTATGGCCTCCTGGTCACAGTGTTGGCACAGTCTTTCCTCCCTGGGCTTGTAGCTCTGCCTGTGTCGGCCACATTCGATGGCCAGACTGTGGGCGCTGAGTCTATATCGGCTCAGGATCTGGCGGTCTCTGGGGTCCGGGAGTTTCTCCAGATATGGGGCCAGTCTGTAGTCTCTCTGTAGGCTCCGGTACATGGTCAGTTTCTGTGAGCTGATGATATCATTCTTCCAGTCACTGACATACCTCTCCTGGCCTTCATCTGCCATCTTCCTAATTCCGGCTTTTGTCAGGTTGTTGTGATTGGTTGAGACTCTATACCCTACACCCTACACTTTATACCCTACACTCTATACCCTACACTCTATACCCTACACTCTATACCCTACACTCTACAACCTACACTCTACACTCTATACCCTACACTCTACACCCTGCACTCTGTACCCTACACTCTACACTCTTTACCCTACACTCTATACCCTACACTCTATACCCTACACTCTATACCCTACACTCTACACTTTATACCCTACACTCTATACCATACACTCTATACCCTACACTCTACACTTTATACCCTACACTCTATACCATACACTCTATACCCTACACTCTATACCCTACACTATACACTCTATACCCTACACTCTACACTGTATACCATACACTCTATGCCCCACACTCTCTACCCTAAACTCTACACTCTATACCCTACACTCTATACCATACACTCTACACCCTACACTCTACACCCTACACTCTACACCCTACACTCTACACCCTACACTCTATACCCTACACTATACACTCTATACCCTACACTCTACACTCTACACTGTATACCATACACTCTATGCCCCACACTCTATACCCTAAACTCTACACTCTATATCCTACACTCTACACCCTAAGCTCTATACCCTACACTATATACCCTACACTCTACACTCTATACCCTACACTCTATACCCTACACTCTATACCATACACTCTACACCCTACACTCTACACCCTACACTCTATACCCTACACTCTATACCCTACACTCTACACTCTATACCCTACACTCTATACCATACACTGTATACCCTACACTCTATACCCTACACTCTATACCCTACACTCTATACCCTACACTCTATACCCTACACTCTACACCCTACACTCTATACCATACACTCTATACCCTACACTCTATAACATACACTCTATACACTACACTCTATACCCTACACTTTACACTCTACATTCTATACCCTACACTCTATACCCTACACTCTATACTCTACACTCTATAGCCTACACTCTATAGCCTACACTCTATAGCCTACACTCTATATCCTACACCCTACACTCTATACCCTACACTCTATACCCTACACTCTACACTCTATACCCTACACTGTATACCCTACACTCTACACTCTATACCCTACACTCTAATCCCTACACTCTACACTCTATACCCTACACTCTATACCCTACACTCTACACTCTATACCATACACTCTATACCCTACACTCTATACCCTACACTCTAAACTTTATACCCTACACTCTATACCATACACTCTATACCCTACACTCTATACCCTACACTATACACTCTATACCCTGCACTCTACACTGTATACCATACACTCTATGCCCCACACTCTATACCCTAAACTCTACACTCTATACCCTACACTCTACACCCTAAGCTCTATACCCTACACTCTACACTCTATACCCTACACTCTATACCATACACTCTATACCCTACACCCTACACTCTATACCCTACACTCTATACCCTACACTCTACACCCTACACTCTACACCTTACACTCTATACCCTATACCCTACACTCTATACCCTACACTCTATACCCTACACTCTATACCCTACACTCTATACCCTACACTCTACACTCTATACCCTACACTCTATAGCCTACACTCTATACCCTACAGTATATACCCTACACTCTATACCCTACTCCCTACACTCTACACTCTATACCCTACACTCTACACTCTATACCCTACACTCTACTCCCTACACTCTATACCCTACACTCTACACCCTACACTCTACACCCTACACTCTATACCCTACACTCTATACCCTACACTCTATACCCTACACTCTACACCCTACACTCTACACCCTACACTCTATACCCTACACTCTATACCCTACACTCTATACCCTACATTCTATACGCTACACTCTACACCCTACACTCTACACCCTACACTCTACACCCTACACTCTGTACCCTACACTCTATACCCTACACTCTACACTCTTTACCCTACACTCTATACCCTACACTCTATACCCTACACCCTATACCCTACACTCTATACCCTACACTCTATACCCTACACTCTATACCCTACACTCTATACCCTACACTCTAAACTCTATACCCTACACTCTACACTCTATACCCTACACTCTATAACATACATTCTATACCCTACACTCTATACCCTACACTCTATACCCTACACTCTATACCATACACTCTACACCCTACACTCTAATCCCTACACCCTACACTCTATACCCTACACTCTATACCCTACACTCTATACCCTACACTCTACACCCTACACTCTACACTCTACACCCTACACTCTATACCCTGCACTCTATACCCTACACTCTGTACCCTACACCCTACACTCTACACCCTACACTCTATACCCTACAATCTACACCCTACACTCTACACTCTATACCCTACCCTCTACACCCTGCACTCTGTACCCTACACTCTACACTCTTTACCCTACACTCTATACCCTACACTCTATACCCTACACTCTATACCCTACACTCTACACTCTATACCTTACACTCTATACCCTACACTCTATACCCTACACTCTAAACTCTATACCCTACACTCTATACCCTACACTCTATACCCTACACTCTATACCCTACACTCTACACTCTATACCCTACACTCTATACCCTACACTCTATACCCTACACTCTATACCCTACACTCTATACCCTACACTCTACACTCTATACCCTACACTCTATACAATACACTCTATACCCTACACTCTATACCCTACACTCTACACTCTATACCCTACACTCTATACCCTACACTTTACACTCTATACCCTACACTCTACACTATATACCCTACACTCTATACCCTACACTCTGCACTCTGTACCCTACACTCTATACCCTACACTCTACACTCTATACCCTACACTCTACACCCTACACTCTATACCCTACACTCTATACCCTACACCCTACACTCTACACTCTATACCCTACACTCTATACCCTACACTCTATACCCTACACTCTATACCCTACACTCTACACCCTACACTCTACACCCTACACTCTATACCCTACACTCTATACCCTACACTCTATACCCTACACTCTATACCCTACACTCTATACGCTACACTCTACACCCTACACTCTACACCCTACACTCTACACCCTACACTCTGTACCCTACACTCTATACCCTACACTCTACACTCTTTACCCTACACTCTATACCCTACACTCTATACCCTACACTCTATACCCTACACTCTATACCCTAGACTCTACACTCTATACCCTACACTCTATACCCTACACTCTATACCCTACACTCTATACCCTACACTCTACACTCTATACCCTACACTCTATACCCTACACTCTATACCCTACACTTTACACTCTATACCCTACACTCTACACTATATACCCTACACTCTATACCCTACACTCTGCACTCTGTACCCTACACTCTATACCCTACACTCTACACCCTACACTCTATACCCTACACTCTATACCCTACACCCTACACTCTACACTCTATACCCTACACTCTACACTCTACTCCCTACACTCTACACTCTATACCCTACACTCTACACTCTATACCCTACACTCTACTCCCTACACTCTATACCATACACTCTACACCCTACACTCTACACCCTACACTCTATACCCTACACTCTATACCCTACACTCTATACCCTACACCCTACACTCTACACCCTACACTCTATACCCTACACTCTATACCCTACACTCTATACCCTACACTCTATACCCTACACTCTATACGCTACACTCTACACCCTACACTCTACACCCTACACCCTACACTCTGTACCCTACACTCTATACCCTACACTCTACACTCTTTACCCTACACTCTATACCCTACACTCTATACCCTGCACCCTATACCCTACACTCTATACCCTACACTCTATACCCTACACTCTATACCCTACACTCTAAACTCTATACCCTACACTCTACACTCTATACCCTACACTCTATAACATACACTCTATACCCTACACTCTATACCCTACACTCTATACCCTACACTCTATACCATACACTCTACACCCTACACTCTAATCCCTACACCCTACACTCTATACCCTACACTCTATACCCTACACTCTATACCCTACACTCTACACCCTACACTCTACACTCTACACCCTACACTCTATACCCTGCACTCTATACCCTACACTCTATACCCTACACCATACACTCTACACCCTACACTCTATACCCTACACTCTACACCCTACACTCTACACTCTATACCCTACCCTCTACACCCTGCACTCTGTACCCTACACTCTACACTCTTTACCCTACACTCTATACCCTACACTCTATACCCTACACTCTATACCCTACACTCTATACCCTACACTCTACACTCTATACCCTACACTCTATACCTTACACTCTATACCCTACACTCTATACCCTACACTCTATACCCTACAATCTACACTCTATACCCTACACTCTATACCCTACACTCTATACCCTACACTCTATACCCTACACTCTACACTCTATACCCTACACTCTATACCCTACACTCTATACCCTACACTTTACACTCTTTACCCCACACTCTACACTATATACCCTACACTCTATACCCTACACTCTGCACTCTGTACCCTACACTCTATACCCTACACTCCACACTCTATACCCTACACTCTATACCCTACACTCTATACCCTACACTCTACACTCTATACCATACACTCTACACCCTACACTCTATACCATACACTCTATACCCTACACTCTACACTTTATACGCTACACTCTATACCATACACTCTACACTGTATACCCTACACTCTATACCATACACTCTATACCCTACACTCTATACCCTACAATCTAATCCCTACACTCTACACTCTATACCCTACACTCTAAACCCTACACTCTACACTCTATACCCTACACTCTAATCCCTACACTCTACACCCTACACTCTACACCCTACACTCTATACCCTACACTCTATACCCTACACTCTACACTCTATACCCTACACTCTATACCCTACACTCTACACTCTATACCCTACACTCTATACCATACACGCTATACCCTACACTCTATACCATACACTCTATACCCTACACTCTATACCCTACACTCTACACCCTACACTCTATACCTTACACTCTATACCCTACACTCTATACCCTACACTCTAAACTCTATACCCTAGACTCTACACTCTATACCCTATAACATACACTCTATACCCTACACTCTATACTCTACACTCTATACCGTACACTCTACACTCTATACCCTACACTCTATACCATACACTCTACACCATACACTCTACAGCATACACTCTATACCCTACACTCTACACTCTATACCCTACACTCTATACCCTACACTCTATACACTACACTCTATACACTACACTCTATACCCTACACTCTATACCATACACTCTACACCCTACACTCTATACCATACACTCTATACCCTACACTCTACACTCTATACCCTACACTCTATAACCTACACTCTATACCCTACACTATACACTCTATACCTTACACTCTACACCATACACTCTATACCCTATACCCTACAATCTATACCATACACTCTATACCCCACACTCTATACCCTACACTCTATACCCTACACTCTACACTCTATACCCTACACTCTATACCATACACTGTATACCCTACACTCTATACCCTACACTCTATACCCTACACTCTATACCCTACACTCTACACTCTACACCCTACACTCTATAACATACACTCTATACACTACACTCTATACCTTACACTCTACACTCTATACCCTACACTCTATAACATACACTCTATACACTACACTCTATACCCTACACTTTACACTCTACATTCTATACCTTACACTCTATACCCTACACTCTATACTCTACACTCTATAGCCTACACTCTATAGCCTACACTCTATATCCTACACCCTACACTCTATACCCTACACTCTATACCCTACACTCTACACTCTATACCCTACACTCTATACCCTACACTCTACACTCTATGCCCTACACTCTATACCCTACACTCTAATCCCTACACTCTACACTCTATACCCTACACTCTATACCCTACACTCTACACTCTATACCATACACTCTATACCCTACACTCTATACCCTACACTCTATACCCTACACTCTACACTCTATACCCTACACTCTATACCCTACACTCTATACCCTACACTTTACACTCTATACCCTACACTCTACACTATATACCCTACACTCTATACCCTACACTCTGCACTCTGTACCCTACACTCTATACCCTACACTCTACACTCTATACCCTACACTCTACACCCTACACTCTATACCCTACACTCTATACCCTACACCCTACACTCTACACTCTATACCCTACACTCTACACTCTACTCCCTACACTCTATACCCTACACTCTACACTCTATACCCTACACTCTACTCCCTACACTCTATACCCTACACTCTACACCCTACACTCTACACCCTACACTCTATACCCTACACTCTATACCCTACACTCTATACCCTACACTCTATACCCTACACTCTACACCCTACACTCTACACCCTACACTCTATACCCTACACTCTATACCCTACACTCTATACCCTACACTCTATACCCTACACTCTACACCCTACACTCTACACCCTACACTCTACACCCTACACTCTGTACCCTACACTCTATACCCTACACTCTACACTCTTTACCCTACACTCTATACCCTACACTCTATACCCTGCACCCTATACCCTACACTCTATACCCTACACTCTATACCCTACACTCTATACCCTACACTCTAAACTCTATACCCTACACTCTACACTCTATACCCTACACTCTATAACATACACTCTATACCCTACACTCTATACCCTACACTCTATACCCTACACTCTATACCATACACTCTACACCCTACACTCTAATCCCTACACCCTACACTCTATACCCTACACTCTATACCCTACACTCTATACCCTACACTCTACACCCTACACTCTACACTCTACACCCTACACTCTATACCCTGCACTCTATACCCTACACTCTATACCCTACACCCTACACTCTACACCCTACACTCTATACCCTACAATCTACACCCTACACTCTACACTCTATACCCTACCCTCTACACCCTGCACTCTGTACCCTACACTCTACACTCTTTACCCTACACTCTATACCCTACACTCTATACCCTACACTCTATACCCTACACTCTACACTCTATACCTTACACTCTATACCCTACACTCTATACCCTACACTCTAAACTCTATACCCTACACTCTATACCCTACACTCTATACCCTACACTCTATACCCTACACTCTACACTCTATACCCTACACTCTATACCCTACACTCTATACCCTACACTCTATACCCTACACTCTATACCCTACACTCTACACTCTATACCCTACACTCTATACCCTACACTCTATACCCTACACTCTATACCCTACACTCTACACTCTATACCCTACACTCTATACCCTACACTTTACACTCTATACCCTACACTCTACACTATATACCCTACACTCTATACCCTACACTCTGCACTCTGTACCCTACACTCTATACACTACACTCTACACTCTATACCCTACACTCTACACCCTACACTCTATACCCTACACTCTATACCCTACACCCTACACTCTACACTCTATACCCTACACTCTATACCCTACACTCTATACCCTACACTCTATACCCTACACTCTACACCCTACACTCTACACCCTACACTCTATACCCTACACTCTATACCCTACACTCTATACCCTACACTCTATACGCTACACTCTACACCCTACACTCTACACCCTACACTCTACACCCTACACTCTGTACCCTACACTCTATACCCTACACTCTACACTCTTTACCCTACACTCTATACCCTACACTCTATACCCTACACTCTATACCATACACTCTATACCCTACACTCTACACTCTATACCCTACACTCTATACCCTACACTCTATACCCTACACTCTATACCCTACACTCTACACTCTATACCCTACACTCTATACCCTACACTTTACACTCTATACCCTACACTCTACACTATATACCCTACACTCTATACCCTACACTCTGCACTCTGTACCCTACACTCTATACCCTACACTCTACACTCTATACCCTACACTCTACACCCTACACTCTATACCCTACACTCTATACCCTACACCCTACACTCTACACTCTATACCCTACACTCTACACTCTACTCCCTACATTCTACACTCTATACCCTACACTCTACACTCTATACCCTACACTCTACTCCCTACACTCTATACCCTACACTCTACACCCTACACTCTACACCCTACACTCTATACCCTACACTCTATACCCTACACTCTATAACCTACACCCTACACTCTACACCCTACACTCTATACCCTACACTCTATACCCTACACTCTATACCCTACACTCTATACCCTACACTCTATACGCTACACTCTACACCCTACACTCTACACCCTACACTCTACACCCTACACTCTGTACCCTACACTCTATACCCTACACTCTACACTCTTTACCCTACACTCTATACCCTACACTCTAAACCCTGCACCCTATACCCTACACTCTATACCCTACACTCTATACCCTACACTCTATACCCTACACTCTAAACTCTATACCCTACACTCTACACTCTATACCCTACACTCTATAACATACACTCTATACCCTACACTCTATACCCTACACTCTATACCCTACACTCTATAACATACACTCTACACCCTACACTCTAATCCCTACACCCTACACTCTATACCCTACACTCTATACCCTACACTCTATACCCTACACTCTACACCCTACACTCTACACTCTACACCCTACACTCTATACCCTGCACTCTATACCCTACACTCTATACCCTACACCATACACTCTACACCCTACACTCTATACCCTACACACTACACCCTACACTCTACACTCTATACCCTACCCTCTACACCCTGCACTCTGTACCCTACACTCTACACTCTTTACCCTACACTCTATACCCTACACTCTATACCCTACACTCTATACCCTACACTCTATACCCTACACTCTACACTCTATACCCTACACTCTATACCTTACACTCTATACCCTACACTCTATACCCTACACTCTATACCCTACAATCTATACCCTACACTCTAAACTCTATACCCTACACTCTATACCCTACACTCTATACCCTACACTCTATACCCTACACTCTACACTCTATACCCTACACTCTATACCCTACACTCTATACCCTACACTTTACACTCTTTACCCCACACTCTACACTATATACCCTACACTCTATACCCTACACTCTGCACTCTGTACCCTACACTCTATACCCTACACTCTACACTCTATACCCTACACTCTATACCCTACACTCTATACCCTACACTCTACACTCTATACCATACACTCTACACCCTACACTCTATACCATACACTCTATACCCTACACTCTACACTTTATACACTACACTCTATACCATACACTCTACACTGTATACCCTACACTCTATACCATACACTCTATACCCTACACTCTATACCCTACAATCTAATCCCTACACTCTACACTCTATACCCTACACTCTAAACCCTACACTCTACACTCTATACCCTACACTCTAATCCCTACACTCTACACCCTACACTCTACACCCTACACTCTATACCCTACACTCTATACCCTACACTCTACACTCTATACCCTACACTCTATACCCTACACTCTACACTCTATACCCTACACTCTATACCATACACGCTATACCCTACACTCTATACCATACACTCTATACCCTACACTCTATACCCTACACTCTACACCCTACACTCTATACCTTACACTCTATACCCTACACTCTATACCCTACACTCTAAACTCTATACCCTAGACTCTACACTCTATACCCTATAACATACACTCTATACCCTACACTCTATACCCTACACTCTATACCGTACAATCTACACTCTATACCCTACACTCTATACCATACACTCTACACCATACACTCTACAGCATACACTCTATACTCTACACTCTATACCCTACACTCTGTACCCTACACTCTATACACTACACTCTATACACTACACTCTATACCCTACACTCTATACCATACACTCTACACCCTACACTCTATACCATACACTCTATACCCTACACTCTACACTCTATACCCTACACTCTGTAACCTACACTCTATACCCTACACTATACACTCTATACCTTACACTCTACACCATACACTCTATACCCTATACCCTACAATCTATACCCTACACTCTATACCCCACACTCTATACCCTACACTCTATACCCTACACTCTACACTCTATACCCTACACTCTATACCATACACTGTATACCCTACACTCTATACCCTACACTCTATACCCTACACTCTATACCCTACACTCTACACTCTACACCCTACACTCTATAACATACACTCTATACACTACACTCTATACCTTACACTCTACACTCTATACCCTACACTCTATAACATACACTCTATACACTACACTCTATACCCTACACTTTACACTCTACATTCTATACCTTACACTCTATACCCTACACTCTATACTCTACACTCTATAGCCTACACTCTATAGCCTACACTCGATAGCCTACACTCTATATCCTACACCCTACACTCTATACCCTACACTCTATACCCTACACTCTACACTCTATACCCTACACTCTATACCCTACACTCTACACTCTATACCCTACACTCTATACCCTACACTCTAATCCCTACACTCTACACTCTATACCCTACACTCTATACCCTACACTCTACACTCTATACCATACACTCTATACCCTACACTCTATACCCTACACTCTATACCCTACACTCTACACTCTATACCCTACACTCTATACCCTACACTCTATACCCTACACTTTACACTCTATACCCTACACTCTACACTATATACCCTACACTCTATACCCTACACTCTGCACTCTGTACCCTACACTCTATACCCTACACTCTACACTCTATACCCTACACTCTACACCCTACACTCTATACCCTACACTCTATACCCTACACCCTACACTCTACACTCTATACCCTACACTCTACACTCTACTCCCTACACTCTACACTCTATACCCTACACTCTACACTCTATACCCTACACTCTACTCCCTACACTCTATACCCTACACTCTACACCCTACACTCTACACCCTACACACTATACCCTACACTCTATACCCTACACTCTATACCCTACACTCTATACCCTACACTCTACACCCTACACTCTACACCCTACACTCTATACCCTACACTCTATACCCTACACTCTATACCCTACACTCTATACCCTACACTCTGTACGCTACACTCTACACCCTACACTCTACACCCTACACTCTACACCCTACACTCTGTACCCTACACTCTATACCCTACACTCTACACTCTTTACCCTACACTCTATACCCTACACTCTATACCCTGCACCCTATACCCTACACTCTATACCCTACACTCTATACCCTACAATCTATACCCTAGACTCTAAACTCTATACCCTACACTCTACACTCTATACCCTACACTCTATAACATACACTCTATACCCTACACTCTATACCCTACACTCTATACCATACACTCTACACCCTACACTCTAATCCCTACACCCTACACTCTATACCCTACACTCTATACCCTACACTCGATACCCTACACTCTACACCCTACACTCTACACTCTACACCCTACACTCTATACCCTGCACTCTATACCCTACACTCTATACCCTACACCATACACTCTACACCCTACACTCTATACCCTACACTCTACACCCTACACTCTACACTCTATACCCTACCCTCTACACCCTGCACTCTGTACCCTACACTCTACACTCTTTACCCTACACTCTATACCCTACACTCTATACCCTACACTCTATACCCTACACTCTATACCCTACACTCTACACTCTATACCCTACACTCTATACCTTACACTCTATACCCTACACTCTATACCCTACACTCTATACCCTACACTCTACACTCTATACCCTACACTCTATACCCTACACTCTATACCCTACACTCTATACCATACACTCTACACTCTGTACCCTACACTCTATACCCTACACTCTATACCCTACACTTTACACTCTTTACCCCACACTCTACACTATATACCCTACACTCTATACCCTACACTCTGCACTCTGTACTCTACACTCTATACCCTACACTCTACACTCTATACCCTACACTCTATACCCTACACTCTATACCATACACTCTATACCCTACACTCTACACTTTATACCCTACACTCTATACCATACACTCTACACTGTATACCCTACACTCTATACCATACACTCTATACCCTACACTCTATACCCTACAATCTAATCCCTACACTCTACACTCTATACCCTACACTCTAAACCCTACACTCTACACTCTATACCCTACACTCTAATCCCTACACTCTACACCCTACACTCTACACCCTACACTCTATACCCTACACTCTATACCCTACACTCTACACTCTATACCCTACACTCTATACCCTACACTCTACACTCTATACCCTACACTCTATACCATACACGCTATACCCTACACTCTATACCATACACTCTATACCCTACACTCTATACCCTACACTCTACACCCTACACTCTATACCTTACACTCTATACCCTACACTCTATACCCTACACTCTAAACTCTATACCCTACACTCTACACTCTATACCCTATAACATACACTCTATACCCTACACTCTATACCCTACACTCTATACCGTACACTCTACACTCTATACCCTACACTCTATACCATACACTCTACACCATACACTCTACAGCATACACTCTATACCCTACACTCTATACCCTACATTCTATACCCTACACTCTATACACTACACTCTATACACTACACTCTATACCCTACACTCTATACCATACACTCTACACCCTACACTCTACACCATACACTCTATACCCTACACTCTACACTCTATACCCTACACTCTATAACCTACACTCTATACCCTACACTCTATACCCTACACTATACACTCTATACCTTACACTCTACACCATACACTCTATACCCTATACCCTACAATCTATACCCTACACTCTATACCCCACACTCTATACCCTACACTCTATACCCTACACTCTACACTCTATACCCTACACTCTATACCATACACTGTATACCCTACACTCTATACCCTACACTCTATACCCTACACTCTATACCCTACACTCTACACTCTACACCCTACACTCTATAACATACACTCTATACACTACACTCTATACCTTACACTCTACACTCTATACCCTACACTCTATAACATACACTCTATACACTACACTCTATACCCTACACTTTACACTCTACATTCTATACCCTACACTCTATACCCTACACTCTATACTCTACACTCTATAGCCTACACTCTATAGCCTACACTCGATAGCCTACACTCTATATCCTACACCCTACACTCTATACCCTACACTCTATACCCTACACTCTACACTCTATACCCTACACTCTGTAACCTACACTCTATACCCTACACTATACACTCTATACCTTACACTCTACACCATACACTCTATACCCTATACCCTACAATCTATACCCTACACTCTATACCCCACACTCTATACCCTACACTCTATACCCTACACTCTACACTCTATACCCTACACTCTATACCATACACTGTATACCCTACACTCTATACCCTACACTCTATACCCTACACTCTATACCCTACACTCTACACTCTACACCCTACACTCTATAACATACACTCTATACACTACACTCTATACCTTACACTCTACACTCTATACCCTACACTCTATAACATACACTCTATACACTACACTCTATACCCTACACTTTACACTCTACATTCTATACCTTACACTCTATACCCTACACTCTATACTCTACACTCTATAGCCTACACTCTATAGCCTACACTCGATAGCCTACACTCTATATCCTACACCCTACACTCTATACCCTACACTCTATACCCTACACTCTACACTCTATACCCTACACTCTATACCCTACACTCTACACTCTATACCCTACACTCTAATCCCTACACTCTACACTCTATACCCTACACTCTATACCCTACACTCTACACTCTATACCATACACTCTATACCCTACACTCTATACCCTACACTCTATACCCTACACTCTACACTCTATACCCTACACTCTATACCCTACACTCTATACCCTACACTTTACACTCTATACCCTACACTCTACACTATATACCCTACACTCTATACCCTACACTCTGCACTCTGTACCCTACACTCTATACCCTACACTCTACACTCTATACCCTACACTCTACACCCTACACTCTATACCCTACACTCTATACCCTACACCCTACACTCTACACTCTATACCCTACACTCTACACTCTACTCCCTACACTCTACACTCTATACCCTACACTCTACACTCTATACCCTACACTCTACTCCCTACACTCTATACCCTACACTCTACACCCTACACTCTACACCCTACACACTATACCCTACACTCTATACCCTACACTCTATACCCTACACTCTATACCCTACACTCTACACCCTACACTCTACACCCTACACTCTATACCCTACACTCTATACCCTACACTCTATACCCTACACTCTATACCCTACACTCTATACGCTACACTCTACACCCTACACTCTACACCCTACACTCTACACCCTACACTCTGTACCCTACACTCTATACCCTACACTCTACACTCTTTACCCTACACTCTATACCCTACACTCTATACCCTGCACCCTATACCCTACACTCTATACCCTACACTCTATACCCTACACTCTATACCCTAGACTCTAAACTCTATACCCTACACTCTACACTCTATACCCTACACTCTATAACATACACTCTATACCCTACACTCTATACCCTACACTCTATACCATACACTCTACACCCTACACTCTAATCCCTACACCCTACACTCTATACCCTACACTCTATACCCTACACTCGATACCCTACACTCTACACCCTACACTCTACACTCTACACCCTACACTCTATACCCTGCACTCTATACCCTACACTCTATACCCTACACCATACACTCTACACCCTACACTCTATACCCTACACTCTACACCCTACACTCTACACTCTATACCCTACCCTCTACACCCTGCACTCTGTACCCTACACTCTACACTCTTTACCCTACACTCTATACCCTACACTCTATACCCTACACTCTATACCCTACACTCTATACCCTACACTCTACACTCTATACCCTACACTCTATACCTTACACTCTATACCCTACACTCTATACCCTACACTCTATACCCTACACTCTACACTCTATACCCTACACTCTATACCCTACACTCTATACCCTACACTCTATACCATACACTCTACACTCTGTACCCTACACTCTATACCCTACACTCTATACCCTACACTTTACACTCTTTACCCCACACTCTACACTATATACCCTTCACTCTATACCCTACACTCTGCACTCTGTACTCTACACTCTATACCCTACACTCTACACTCTATACCCTACACTCTATACCCTACACTCTATACCATACACTCTATACCCTACACTCTACACTTTATACCCTACACTCTATACCATACACTCTACACTGTATACCCTACACTCTATACCATACACTCTATACCCTACACTCTATACCCTACAATCTAATCCCTACACTCTACACTCTATACCCTACACTCTAAACCCTACACTCTACACTCTATACCCTACACTCTAATCCCTACACTCTACACCCTACACTCTACACCCTACACTCTATACCCTACACTCTATACCCTACACTCTACACTCTATACCCTACACTCTATACCCTACACTCTACACTCTATACCCTACACTCTATACCATACACGCTATACCCTACACTCTATACCATACACTCTATACCCTACACTCTATACCCTACACTCTACACCCTACACTCTATACCTTACACTCTATACCCTACACTCTATACCCTACACTCTAAACTCTATACCCTACACTCTACACTCTATACCCTATAACATACACTCTATACCCTACACTCTATACCCTACACTCTATACCGTACACTCTACACTCTATACCCTACACTCTATACCATACACTCTACACCATACACTCTACAGCATACACTCTATACCCTACACTCTATACCCTACATTCTATACCCTACACTCTATACACTACACTCTATACACTACACTCTATACCCTACACTCTATACCATACACTCTACACCCTACACTCTACACCATACACTCTATACCCTACACTCTACACTCTATACCCTACACTCTATAACCTACACTCTTTACCCTACACTCTATACCCTACACTATACACTCTATACCTTACACTCTACACCATACACTCTATACCCTATACCCTACAATCTATACCCTACACTCTATACCCCACACTCTATACCCTACACTCTATACCCTACACTCTACACTCTATACCCTACACTCTATACCATACACTGTATACCCTACACTCTATACCCTACACTCTATACCCTACACTCTATACCCTACACTCTACACTCTACACCCTACACTCTATAACATACACTCTATACACTACACTCTATACCTTACACTCTACACTCTATACCCTACACTCTATAACATACACTCTATACACTACACTCTATACCCTACACTTTACACTCTACATTCTATACCCTACACTCTATACCCTACACTCTATACTCTACACTCTATAGCCTACACTCTATAGCCTACACTCGATAGCCTACACTCTATATCCTACACCCTACACTCTATACCCTACACTCTATACCCTACACTCTACACTCTATACCCTACACTCTATACCCTACACTCTACACTCTATACCCTACACTCTATACCCTACACTCTAATCCCTACACTCTACACTCTATACCCTACACTCTAAACCCTACACTCTACACTCTATACCATACACTCTATACCCTACACTCTATACCCTACACTCTACACCATACACTCTACACCATACACTCTACACCATACACTCTATAGCATACACTCTATACCCTACACGATACACTCTATACCCTACACTCTATACCCTACACTCTATACCCTACACTATACACTCTATACCCTACACTCTACACCCTACACTCTATACCCTACACTCTACAACCTGCACTCCATACCCTACACTCTACACCCTACACTCTATACCCTACACTCTATACCCTACACTCTATACCCTACACTCTACACTCTATACCCTACACTCTACACCCTACACTCTATACCCTACACTCTATACCCTACACCCTACACTCTACACTCTATACCCTACACTCTACACTCTACTCCCTACACTCTACACTCTATACCCTACACTCTACACTCTATACCCTACACTCTACTCCCTACACTCTATACCCTACACTCTACACCCTACACTCTACACCCTACACTCTATACCCTACACTCTATACCCTACACTCTATACCCTACACTCTATACCCTACACTCTACACCCTACACTCTACACCCTACACTCTATACCCTACACTCTATACCCTACACTCTATACGCTACACTCTACACCCTACACTCTACACCCTACACTCTACACCCTACACTCTGTACCCTACACTCTATACAATACACTCTACACTCTTTACCCTACACTCTATACCCTACACTCTATACCGTACACCCTCTACCCTACACTCTATACCCTACACTCTATACCCTACACTCTATACCCTACACTCTAAACTCTATACCCTACACTCTACACTCTATACCCTACACTCTATAACATACATTCTATACCCTACACTCTATACCCTACACTCTATACCATACACTCTACACCCTACACTCTTATCCCTACACCCTACACTCTATACCTTACACTCTATAACCTACACTCTATACCCTACACTCTACACCCTACACTCTACACTCTACACCCTACACTCTATACCCTGCACTCTATACCCTACACTCTATACCCTACACCCTACACTCTACACCCTACACTCTATACCCTACACTCTACACCCTACACTCTATACCCTACACTCTACACTCTATACCATACACTCTACACCCTACACTCTATACCATACACTCTATACCCTACACTCTACACTTTATACCCTACACTCTATACCATACACTCTACACTGTATACCCTACACTCTATACCATACACTCTATACCCTACACTCTATACCCTACAATCTAATCCCTACACTCTATACCCTACACTCTACACCCTACACTCTATACCCTATACCCTACAATCTATACCCTACACTCTATACCCTACACTCTATACCCTACACTCTACACTCTATACCCTACACACTATACCATACACTGTATACCCTACACTCTATACCCTACACTCTACACTCTATATCCTACACTCTATACCATACACGCTATACCCTACACTCTATACCATACACTCTATACCCTACACTCTATACCCTACACTCTACACCCTACACTCTATACCTTACACTCTATACCCTACACTCTATACCCTACACTCTAAACTCTATACCCTACACTCTACACTCTATACCCTATAACATACACTCTATACCCTACACTCTATACCCTACACTCTATACCGTACACTCTACACTCTATACCCTACATTCTATACCATACACTCTACACCATACACTCTACAGCATACACTCTATACCCTACACTCTACACTCTATACCCTACACTCTATACCCTACACTCTATACACTACACTCTATACACTACACTCTATACCCTACACTCTATACCATACACTCTATACCCTACACTCTACACTCTATACCCTACACTCTATAACCTACACTCTATACCCTACACTCTATACCCTACACTATACACTCTATACCTTACACTCTACACCATACACTCTATACCCTATACCCTACAATCTATACCCTACACTCTATACCCCACACTCTATACCCTACACTCTATACCCTACACTCTACACTCTATACCCTACACTCTATACCATACACTCTATACCCTACACTCTATACCCTACACTCTAAACTCTATACCCTACACTCTATACCCTACACTCTACACTCTATACCCTACACTCTAATCCCTACACTCTACACCCTACACTCTACACCCTACACTCTATACCCTACACTCTATACCCTACACTCTACACTCTATACCCTACACTCTATACCCTACACTCTACACTCTATACCCTACACTCTATACCATACACGCTATACCCTACACTCTATACCATACACTCTATACCCTACACTCTATACCCTACACTCTACACCCTACACTCTATACCCTGCACTCTATACCCTACACTCTATACCCTACACCCTACACTCTACACCCTACACTCTATACCCTACACTCTACACCCTACACTATACACTCTATACCCTACCCTCTACACCCTGCACTCTGTACCCTACAGTCTACACTCTTTACCCTACACTCTATACCCTACACTCGATACCCTACACTCTATACCCAACACTCTATACCCTACACTCTATACCCTACACTCTAAACTCTATACCCTACACTCTATACCCTACACTCTATACCCTACACTCTACACTCTATACCCTACACTCTATACCCTACACTCTATACCCTACACTCTATACCCTACACTCTACACTCTGTACCCTACACTCTATACCCTACACTCTATACCCTACACTCTATACCCTACACTTTACACTCTATACCCTACACTCTAAACTCTATACCCTACACTCTATACCCTACACTCTATACCCTACACTCTACACTCTATACCCTACACTCTATACCCTACACTCTATACCCTACACTCTATACCCTACACTCTATACCCTACACTCTACACTCTATACCCTACACTCTATACCCTACACTCTATACCCTACACTCTATACCCTACACTTTACACTCTATACCCTACACTCTACACTATATATTCTACACTCTATACCCTACACTCTGCACTCTGTACCCTACACTCTATACCCTACACTCTACACTCTATACCCTACACTCTATACCCTACACTCTATACCCTACACTCTACACTCTATACCATACACTCTACACCCTACACTCTATACCATACACTCTATACCCTACACTCTACACTTTATACCCTACACTCTATACCATACACTCTACACTGTATACCCTACACTCTATACCATACACTCTATACCCTACACTCTATACCCTACAATCTAATCCCTACACTCTACACTCTATACCCTACACTCTATACCCTACACTCTACACTCTATACCCTACACTCTAATCCCTACACTCTACACCCTACACTCTACACCCTACACTCTATACCCTACACTCTATACCCTACACTCTACACTCTATACCCTACACTCTATACCCTACACTCTACACTCTATACCCTACACTCTATACCATACACGCTATACCCTACACTCTATACCATACACTCTATACCCTACACTCTATACCCTACACTCTACACCCTACACTCTATACCTTACACTCTATACCCTACACTCTATACCCTACACTCTATACACTACACTCTAAACTCTATACCCTACACTCTACACTCTATACCCTATAACATACACTCTATACCCTACACTCTATACCCTACACTCTGTACCGTACACTCTACACTCTATACCCTACACTCTATACCATACACTCTACACCATACACTCTACAGCATACACTCTATACCCTACACTCTACACTCTATACCCTACACTCTATACCCTACACTCTATACACTACACTCTATACACTACACTCTATACCCTACACTCTATACCATACACTCTACACCCTACACTCTATACCATACACTCTATACCCTACACTCTACACTCTATACCCTACACTCTGTAACCTACACTCTATACCCTACACTCTATACCCTACACTATACACTCTATACCTTAAACTCTACACCATACACTCTATACCCTATACCCTACAATCTATACCCTACACTCTATACCCCACACTCTATACCCTACACTCTATACCCTACACTCTACACTCTATACCCTACACTCTATAACATACACTCTATACCCTACACTCTATACCCTACACTCTATACCATACACTCTACACCCTACACTCTAATCCCTACACCCTACACTCTATACCCTACACTCTATACCCTACACTCTATACCCTACACTCTACACCCTACACTCTACACTCTACACCCTACACTCTATACCCTGCACTCTATACCCTACACTCTATACCCTACACCCTACACTCTACACCCTACACTCTATACCCTACACTCTACACCCTACACTATACACTCTATACCCTACCCTCTACACCCTGCACTCTGTACTCTACACTCTACACTCTTTACCCTACACTCTATACCCTATACTCGATACCCTACACTCTATACCCTACACTCTATACCCTACAATCTATACCCTACACTCTAAACTCTATACCCTACACTCTATACCCTACACTCTATACCCTACACTCTATACCCTACACTCTATACCCTACACTCTATACCCTACACTCTATACCCTACACTCTACACTCTATACCCTACACTCTATACCCTACACTCTATACCCTACACTCTATACCCTACACTCTACACTCTATACCCTACACTCTATACCCTACACTCTATACCCTACACTCTACACTCTATACCCTACCCTCTACACCCTGCACTCTGTACCCTACACTCTACACTCTTTACCCTACACTCTATACCCTACACTCTATACCCTACACTCTATACCCTACACTCTATACCCTACACTCTACACTCTATACCCTACACTCTATACCTTACACTCTATACCCTACACTCTATACCCTACACTCTATACCCTACACTCTACACTCTATACCCTACACTCTATACCCTACACTCTATACCCTACACTCTATACCATACACTCTACACTCTGTACCCTACACTCTATACCCTACACTCTATACCCTACACTTTACACTCTTTACCCCACACTCTACACTATATACCCTACACTCTATACCCTACACTCTGCACTCTGTACTCTACACTCTATACCCTACACTCTACACTCTATACCCTACACTCTATACCCTACACTCTATACCATACACTCTATACCCTACACTCTACACTTTATACCCTACACTCTATACCATACACTCTACACTGTATACCCTACACTCTATACCATACACTCTATACCCTACACTCTATACCCTACAATCTAATCCCTACACTCTACACTCTATACCCTACACTCTAAACCCTACACTCTACACTCTATACCCTACACTCTAATCCCTACACTCTACACCCTACACTCTACACCCTACACTCTATACCCTACACTCTATACCCTACACTCTACACTCTATACCCTACACTCTATACCCTACACTCTACACTCTATACCCTACACTCTATACCATACACGCTATACCCTACACTCTATACCATACACTCTATACCCTACACTCTATACCCTACACTCTACACCCTACACTCTATACCTTACACTCTATACCCTACACTCTATACCCTACACTCTAAACTCTATACCCTACACTCTACACTCTATACCCTATAACATACACTCTATACCCTACACTCTATACCCTACACTCTATACCGTACACTCTACACTCTATACCCTACACTCTATACCATACACTCTACACCATACACTCTACAGCATACACTCTATACCCTACACTCTATACCCTACATTCTATACCCTACACTCTATACACTACACTCTATACACTACACTCTATACCCTACACTCTATACCATACACTCTACACCCTACACTCTACACCATACACTCTATACCCTACACTCTACACTCTATACCCTACACTCTATAACCTACACTCTATACCCTACACTCTATACCCTACACTATACACTCTATACCTTACACTCTACACCATACACTCTATACCCTATACCCTACAATCTATACCCTACACTCTATACCCCACACTCTATACCCTACACTCTATACCCTACACTCTACACTCTATACCCTACACTCTATACCATACACTGTATACCCTACACTCTATACCCTACACTCTATACCCTACACTCTATACCCTACACTCTACACTCTACACCCTACACTCTATAACATACACTCTATACACTACACTCTATACCTTACACTCTACACTCTATACCCTACACTCTATAACATACACTCTATACACTACACTCTATACCCTACACTTTACACTCTACATTCTATACCCTACACTCTATACCCTACACTCTATACTCTACACTCTATAGCCTACACTCTATAGCCTACACTCGATAGCCTACACTCTATATCCTACACCCTACACTCTATACCCTACACTCTATACCCTACACTCTACACTCTATACCCTACACTCTGTAACCTACACTCTATACCCTACACTATACACTCTATACCTTACACTCTACACCATACACTCTATACCCTATACCCTACAATCTATACCCTACACTCTATACCCCACACTCTATACCCTACACTCTATACCCTACACTCTACACTCTATACCCTACACTCTATACCATACACTGTATACCCTACACTCTATACCCTACACTCTATACCCTACACTCTATACCCTACACTCTACACTCTACACCCTACACTCTATAACATACACTCTATACACTACACTCTATACCTTACACTCTACACTCTATACCCTACACTCTATAACATACACTCTATACACTACACTCTATACCCTACACTTTACACTCTACATTCTATACCTTACACTCTATACCCTACACTCTATACTCTACACTCTATAGCCTACACTCTATAGCCTACACTCGATAGCCTACACTCTATATCCTACACCCTACACTCTATACCCTACACTCTATACCCTACACTCTACACTCTATACCCTACACTCTATACCCTACACTCTACACTCTATACCCTACACTCTAATCCCTACACTCTACACTCTATACCCTACACTCTATACCCTACACTCTACACTCTATACCATACACTCTATACCCTACACTCTATACCCTACACTCTATACCCTACACTCTACACTCTATACCCTACACTCTATACCCTACACTCTATACCCTACACTTTACACTCTATACCCTACACTCTACACTATATACCCTACACTCTATACCCTACACTCTGCACTCTGTACCCTACACTCTATACCCTACACTCTACACTCTATACCCTACACTCTACACCCTACACTCTATACCCTACACTCTATACCCTACACCCTACACTCTACACTCTATACCCTACACTCTACACTCTACTCCCTACACTCTACACTCTATACCCTACACTCTACACTCTATACCCTACACTCTACTCCCTACACTCTATACCCTACACTCTACACCCTACACTCTACACCCTACACACTATACCCTACACTCTATACCCTACACTCTATACCCTACACTCTATACCCTACACTCTACACCCTACACTCTACACCCTACACTCTATACCCTACACTCTATACCCTACACTCTATACCCTACACTCTATACCCTACACTCTATACGCTACACTCTACACCCTACACTCTACACCCTACACTCTACACCCTACACTCTGTACCCTACACTCTATACCCTACACTCTACACTCTTTACCCTACACTCTATACCCTACACTCTATACCCTGCACCCTATACCCTACACTCTATACCCTACACTCTATACCCTACACTCTATACCCTAGACTCTAAACTCTATACCCTACACTCTACACTCTATACCCTACACTCTATAACATACACTCTATACCCTACACTCTATACCCTACACTCTATACCATACACTCTACACCCTACACTCTAATCCCTACACCCTACACTCTATACCCTACACTCTATACCCTACACTCGATACCCTACACTCTACACCCTACACTCTACACTCTACACCCTACACTCTATACCCTGCACTCTATACCCTACACTCTATACCCTACACCATACACTCTACACCCTACACTCTATACCCTACACTCTACACCCTACACTCTACACTCTATACCCTACCCTCTACACCCTGCACTCTGTACCCTACACTCTACACTCTTTACCCTACACTCTATACCCTACACTCTATACCCTACACTCTATACCCTACACTCTATACCCTACACTCTACACTCTATACCCTACACTCTATACCTTACACTCTATACCCTACACTCTATACCCTACACTCTATACCCTACACTCTACACTCTATACCCTACACTCTATACCCTACACTCTATACCCTACACTCTATACCATACACTCTACACTCTGTACCCTACACTCTATACCCTACACTCTATACCCTACACTTTACACTCTTTACCCCACACTCTACACTATATACCCTTCACTCTATACCCTACACTCTGCACTCTGTACTCTACACTCTATACCCTACACTCTACACTCTATACCCTACACTCTATACCCTACACTCTATACCATACACTCTATACCCTACACTCTACACTTTATACCCTACACTCTATACCATACACTCTACACTGTATACCCTACACTCTATACCATACACTCTATACCCTACACTCTATACCCTACAATCTAATCCCTACACTCTACACTCTATACCCTACACTCTAAACCCTACACTCTACACTCTATACCCTACACTCTAATCCCTACACTCTACACCCTACACTCTACACCCTACACTCTATACCCTACACTCTATACCCTACACTCTACACTCTATACCCTACACTCTATACCCTACACTCTACACTCTATACCCTACACTCTATACCATACACGCTATACCCTACACTCTATACCATACACTCTATACCCTACACTCTATACCCTACACTCTACACCCTACACTCTATACCTTACACTCTATACCCTACACTCTATACCCTACACTCTAAACTCTATACCCTACACTCTACACTCTATACCCTATAACATACACTCTATACCCTACACTCTATACCCTACACTCTATACCGTACACTCTACACTCTATACCCTACACTCTATACCATACACTCTACACCATACACTCTACAGCATACACTCTATACCCTACACTCTATACCCTACATTCTATACCCTACACTCTATACACTACACTCTATACACTACACTCTATACCCTACACTCTATACCATACACTCTACACCCTACACTCTACACCATACACTCTATACCCTACACTCTACACTCTATACCCTACACTCTATAACCTACACTCTTTACCCTACACTCTATACCCTACACTATACACTCTATACCTTACACTCTACACCATACACTCTATACCCTATACCCTACAATCTATACCCTACACTCTATACCCCACACTCTATACCCTACACTCTATACCCTACACTCTACACTCTATACCCTACACTCTATACCATACACTGTATACCCTACACTCTATACCCTACACTCTATACCCTACACTCTATACCCTACACTCTACACTCTACACCCTACACTCTATAACATACACTCTATACACTACACTCTATACCTTACACTCTACACTCTATACCCTACACTCTATAACATACACTCTATACACTACACTCTATACCCTACACTTTACACTCTACATTCTATACCCTACACTCTATACCCTACACTCTATACTCTACACTCTATAGCCTACACTCTATAGCCTACACTCGATAGCCTACACTCTATATCCTACACCCTACACTCTATACCCTACACTCTATACCCTACACTCTACACTCTATACCCTACACTCTATACCCTACACTCTACACTCTATACCCTACACTCTATACCCTACACTCTAATCCCTACACTCTACACTCTATACCCTACACTCTAAACCCTACACTCTACACTCTATACCATACACTCTATACCCTACACTCTATACCCTACACTCTACACCATACACTCTACACCATACACTCTACACCATACACTCTATAGCATACACTCTATACCCTACACGATACACTCTATACCCTACACTCTATACCCTACACTCTATACCCTACACTATACACTCTATACCCTACACTCTACACCCTACACTCTATACCCTACACTCTACAACCTGCACTCCATACCCTACACTCTACACCCTACACTCTATACCCTACACTCTATACCCTACACTCTATACCCTACACTCTACACTCTATACCCTACACTCTACACCCTACACTCTATACCCTACACTCTATACCCTACACCCTACACTCTACACTCTATACCCTACACTCTACACTCTACTCCCTACACTCTACACTCTATACCCTACACTCTACACTCTATACCCTACACTCTACTCCCTACACTCTATACCCTACACTCTACACCCTACACTCTACACCCTACACTCTATACCCTACACTCTATACCCTACACTCTATACCCTACACTCTATACCCTACACTCTACACCCTACACTCTACACCCTACACTCTATACCCTACACTCTATACCCTACACTCTATACGCTACACTCTACACCCTACACTCTACACCCTACACTCTACACCCTACACTCTGTACCCTACACTCTATACAATACACTCTACACTCTTTACCCTACACTCTATACCCTACACTCTATACCGTACACCCTCTACCCTACACTCTATACCCTACACTCTATACCCTACACTCTATACCCTACACTCTAAACTCTATACCCTACACTCTACACTCTATACCCTACACTCTATAACATACATTCTATACCCTACACTCTATACCCTACACTCTATACCATACACTCTACACCCTACACTCTTATCCCTACACCCTACACTCTATACCTTACACTCTATAACCTACACTCTATACCCTACACTCTACACCCTACACTCTACACTCTACACCCTACACTCTATACCCTGCACTCTATACCCTACACTCTATACCCTACACCCTACACTCTACACCCTACACTCTATACCCTACACTCTACACCCTACACTCTATACCCTACACTCTACACTCTATACCATACACTCTACACCCTACACTCTATACCATACACTCTATACCCTACACTCTACACTTTATACCCTACACTCTATACCATACACTCTACACTGTATACCCTACACTCTATACCATACACTCTATACCCTACACTCTATACCCTACAATCTAATCCCTACACTCTATACCCTACACTCTACACCCTACACTCTATACCCTATACCCTACAATCTATACCCTACACTCTATACCCTACACTCTATACCCTACACTCTACACTCTATACCCTACACACTATACCATACACTGTATACCCTACACTCTATACCCTACACTCTACACTCTATATCCTACACTCTATACCATACACGCTATACCCTACACTCTATACCATACACTCTATACCCTACACTCTATACCCTACACTCTACACCCTACACTCTATACCTTACACTCTATACCCTACACTCTATACCCTACACTCTAAACTCTATACCCTACACTCTACACTCTATACCCTATAACATACACTCTATACCCTACACTCTATACCCTACACTCTATACCGTACACTCTACACTCTATACCCTACATTCTATACCATACACTCTACACCATACACTCTACAGCATACACTCTATACCCTACACTCTACACTCTATACCCTACACTCTATACCCTACACTCTATACACTACACTCTATACACTACACTCTATACCCTACACTCTATACCATACACTCTATACCCTACACTCTACACTCTATACCCTACACTCTATAACCTACACTCTATACCCTACACTCTATACCCTACACTATACACTCTATACCTTACACTCTACACCATACACTCTATACCCTATACCCTACAATCTATACCCTACACTCTATACCCCACACTCTATACCCTACACTCTATACCCTACACTCTACACTCTATACCCTACACTCTATACCATACACTC